>NW_027466103.1:6790000-6857500 GCF_046127955.1 Nelusetta ayraudi | reverse complement strand
CAGCAAAGTGACGCCGCCGCCGCCGCCGCTGCCACTGCTGCTGCTGCTGCTGCTGCTGCTGCTGCTCCATCCTGGCAGCCGACAAGCAGCTCCCAAGTGCTATGATGAGTAAGCACATTTGATGGGTTCCCTGTTAGGACCTCTGCCACTCGGAGGCTTCGGATCTTGAGCAAAGTTTACATGACAGGTAATGGGAGACGCACCGAAGCCTCGTTTTACATCCTTTTTATTCATTCACTGGCTTGGAGGGTTTATGCTTACAAGAAGGGGGCATACTATGGGTATGCAAACCTATATGCCTCTGTGCATGCACATGTACAAAAAGGTGGGGAAGCTGAGCGACTTTCCAAGCCTCTGACACATCAAACTCTAAGACAAAACCTCTGATCAGCCTGAGCCTCGGACAACCAGGACAGAGGAGCAAATCATCGGCCGAAGGGCGAGTCAGACTGGGAGAGTGGCTGGGACGTCAGGATGAAATGGAGAGTTCAAAGGAAGAAAAAAACATGGTTGTCGTGTTCCCTCCGTGTCACAAGACAGGAAGTGGACGTGCCTAAAAATACGAGGCAGAGACACTCGGACAAACGGCAGCAGGACAGAAAATAAAGCATGTCTCAACTGGCAGAGAGGCCACAGATCCTGCTCTCCTCACAAACACACAGAGGCCAAGCTCAAGATAAATATGGCACACGTCACATGCTTTAACCCACAAGCAGTTATGTTGTTTTTTTTGTATGTTCACAGACACAAGGACAGCAACTTATTGTGAGAGGGAGAGAGCTCGATTTCCCATACGTCCGAGGGGCGAGACGCACGGCAGCAGGATCCACATTCCTGCACACACAGTCAATCGCTGAGCAACCAACACGACCTGAGCAGAGGAAGCTCGCCTTACCTCAGAGACAAACAGCATTCAGACGACCGCCTCCCACAGTGATCTCAACACTACTGACGGTGGAAGCAGTAAATCCAAACACAGGCGGTGTCTGCGCTCGGCTCCTCTCCTTCTCTCTGCGCCTTTATTTCTCCTTTTTTTAATCCTACTCACTGACAAATGGAGTTGCTTTCCTTCCCTACGACTACACACAGACACACCTGCTTCCTCAGTGAGTGTTAGCGTGCTGTTGTCAGTGTGCCAGTGTGTTTGCCTTTGTGTGTGTGTGTGTGTGTGTGCGCAAGCTCTGAGCGGCTACGCGTCTCCCTCTCTTTTCCGGGCGGTGTGTGTTACATACACTAGTGAACGTTACTGCCCCTCTGACAGTCATGTGACCGCACGGGCCGCTTTCATTGGCTGGTAGAGGAGCAGGAGGGGTTGGGGGGGAAGGACGGCCGTGGGGAGGGCTCAGCCGTCAGCAGGGTGGAGGGAGAGGAGAGGGGGGATGTTTCCCAGCAGTGAAACACAAACCAGGAAGCAGGGAAATATTCAAACACTGCAATAAAAACTATTGCATAATAATTCAATTTCACCATGGGGACGAATAGACACATCTATCACATATCTACGGTGGCTATGGAGACATTTTCTGCAGATTTTGGATCATTTTTGAAAAGGAGAGCAACTTGTACTGACCCTGCTTGGTTCCATGAGGCTCGTGGATAAAGACAAAGCTCAAGACAATCAATAAAATAGTGCTTTCAATTGTATTTTTACACTCATATTCTACAGGTTGCAAACTATTTGGACTGACTTCAACACAAAGTCAAGGCAAGTAGGCGTTTACTCGCTTCACTGTTAAAACACTAAAGTGGGTTTAATGACAACGTTACATCCCACTGTGCTCATCGACCATTTCAGTACAAGAGAAGTGCTGGAATGCTGGTAAATAATTACACGCTGCAGTCCATCAACAGAAAATTGCATAATGCACTGACGCCTGTTTTCGTCCCACACTCCGATGATTCTGTTGAAGCCACCAGAGAATATTGCTCCATTTCAATAAGAAAAGCAATCCAACAACAAGAGGAAAATATTTGCGGGCATAACGTTAATTCATTTAGTGGCTTTTGATTGTATATGAGATGCAAATCTATCGCACAAGAACAACTGTTTCTGAAGTTGCATAGCATGACGATCCATCCATATCTGCATTTTCTACCATTTACCACGCATTCAGGGAGAAATTCTAGGAGCTTCTTCCGATGCTCTGGCAAGAGACGTTCCACTTAGAAGAGCCAGAGTCACACACTCTTGCTTATGAGGGTGTGTAACAGCCAATTATGGTGATGTTAAAATGTTAAGTGAAAATTATGGGTTTGTATTTTCTACTAACCAAACGCCCCCCCCCAGTCAATCCATCACAGCTGTTCCTGTTTTTAAGGTGTATACACCAAAGCAAACAACAACAACAACCCAATTTCAAAATAGGGTACGTGATTGTTTGGAGGGTCCACAGAGTCTAAACTGTAATTAGGAGAGCATCTATTCTCCTCTAACTCCATCACTTGCGATGTCACAGCAGGATACATAATTATATTTGAACACTATTTACACTTTTCCTGCGCAAACCTATTAGCACAGTCACGATAAACGGTGCTAGCTCAAGGGTTGATGGAGCTTAATGTTGCAGTCCGTGGAAATTAAATATTGAATCCAGTTAACATGCGCGGCTCTTATGTGCAATAATAACTTAGACAGAGGAGAGCAGAATTTAATCATCCTGTAGTGCAATCTAATAGTGATCTGACATCATCGACACCATCACGGTAATGTTCCGACACATCAAAGGTGAGTTTTAATAATGATGGCACATTAGTATCCCGTGATGCTTATTTGATCAGTTAATGTAGGCGTTTATGATTAATGTAATTTAAATCCAAAGCATATACATGCTGAACAACCTTAACAAGGCATAGCTGCATCCGTTTCTAATTTTCCCCCAGTAATCAAAGTGCTATTCTCAGTTACAAGTTTGATGGATATGTTTTTGTCAAACCGGTTTCTTTAGGCAGAATTAATGTGAACACATTATTCATTTGCAGCATAAATCACTACTAACGACCGAGCGTGTTTACATTAGCCGGCCCTCTCACGCAGAGTAATTGCCAGTGGCGGAGACGCAGCGTTAAAACTAGATGAATCGCATCTACTAAGCTAGCATAATATCTATTTATCATGAAATGCATGGCAGTATTCATGAGCAGATGAGCTCATTATACAGTCCATTATGAAGAGAGACAGTGCATTGGGAGCGAAAAATGAGAGCATAACTTCACTTTTTAGCTCTGCAGTTCCTAAAAATGTGACAGGAAAGGCATGAAATGTGACAGGAAAGAGTGAAAAACTGGCAACGGAAAAAAATAAATAAAATAAATAAATAAAAAATAAATAAATCACATTAGCCCGTCAATTAACAAGTGCAGCACTTTAAAGTGGGATTACAGCAAGCAGATTATTAAATACCTAAAAATAGTGCATGCAAATTTATGACGTCCTAACATTAGAGGTTGGAACTGAGGCGTCCAGTTCCTGAGATCTCAGATGCAATGAGGTGAGGCAATGATGTTGAGGGCTTATCAGGTTCTTGTTGTTTAAAGTAGTGATGGCCGATTGGATGTGAAATGATGACTGAGTTTGTTTGTGAGGCCCTCGGCTGAGTTGGCTGCTTACTGTAAAAGATCTGCGTCATTGAGCGCACTGGCCTGCAGCAGGTGGAGGAAATGGGAAGACTCGGAAGACGTGCTGATGTCTGCCTCTCGCCCGGCTTTGGCCGTCAGCTTGTAGAGGCTGGAGCAGCTGAGAGCCAGCTCCAAAGCATCCATCCAGCAGCGGCCTGTGGAGACAGACACCATTTGGAGATGAGAAAGGAAAGGAAACCAGCTCCCACGGCAGCTGCAATTTGTCGCAATGTATAATAAAGAACATCGAGAGAGAGAGGAAACCCTCACCGTCCGACTCCGATGCAGCACGGAAGATCAGGTAGTTGCTGGGGAGAGGCTGTGTGATGGAGCCAACATTCTCTCCCTTGGGACCCTGAGCATATGGATGGAACAGTGAGTCATACTTGATGCCAATTCAGCCAGACTGGACCGACAGAAAGTAGCGGCTCTCCTAGGGGCTCACACAGCATAGTGGAGCATTAGACAGAACTGAAAGGCCCTGACAGAAACCTGTGTGTTAATCATGAAAATAAAATCAATCCAGGCTGAGCAAAACTGTCTTTAATCCTGGAGCACACATCACGTCAGCATCTTCACACAGGGATGCCGACTTCACTGATAATTCAACGCCCTTTTGTTCTTTAATTGTACGTGGCTATTCCAATACCGCCACTGACGCTGTGTAAAGGTACTACCACCAGGGGGCGACCAAGTGACATTTTTCCAATTTTTGTGAGACAAGAGGGTAGGGAGGAGAAGGGGACTGCAAGAGACAGAGGACATGATCACAGTCCCATTTGCACATTTAAACTGACCTTGACAGCCCAGATGGATTTCTCCAGCGGGTGGTAGAGTTTAAAGCAGAAGCCATCCTTCTTGGAGGGTCTCTCAATCAGCTTGCACGCACTCAGCAAGACTGTGCCCACCCAGTGATCCGCTTTGGGGGTCTTGTAGATCAACAGCACGCCTGGCTTCAGGCAGCACCACAGCTTAGTCCAGCTCTTCAAAGAGCCGCGGATCTGTGGGTTTCGTGAGGCAGCGAGTGGACGTCAGAATTGAGCAGGAAAACATTTATTCTATAGAAATCATATTCAAGGCACAAAGACTGAAGAATATATTAATACATACAAACAGGTTATTTCTTTTCACAGAATTCTAGCTCGTTGTAAGCAAGCAAAAGGAGTCTGACACACAGACTACAACTACATTACATATTCACACCTTTAGCCAGTTGGACATGATGACAACACTGGGATCCTTTAGTGCACTGAACAGTTCTTTAGCTGCTCGTTTCTTCTCTTGCCTGTAGTTCTGCTTTTGGAGCTGAAACACAGGAAAACCCAAACGCACGAATGACTCATCAGTCCCACTGCCATCAAAAAAAAAATAAAAAAAGAATTTGCAAGAACAAACACTAGGGGGAAGCAAAGTCAAACCGGTGTAAGCAGTTACATGCTGACGTGGTAGTGTTCAATAATTTAAAACATTGGGAATTAATGCATATTTAGGTTCCTCAAAGAGTTCAGGTGCATTTTAGCAGCAGAGCTGTGAAGACAGTAATGGCTTAATGGCCAGCACAGCAATTAACGCTGATAATGCCAAACACTTGGCATAATCCCTTGATTGCACAGAAAGGAGGAGTACCTTGAGAGACTCCTTCCGAGCCAACTTCTCTGTGGGGGAGGGGCACTCCTTGTCAACACCATTAAACATCCTGGTCTCAGACTGGAGGATGAAAAGAAAATCAATGATGAGGAAGAGGAGGAGGCTGTACACATGTTTCAATGAACACCGCCTTTCAACAGTGTGAGATTGAACACAAAAAAACAAAAAACAAAAAAAGAAACAAGAAACTAAATGGCCCAGATGTTGGAGTCGGTACTTTTCTGGCCACTTCTTGTGTGTTGCATAACACAACAGCAACAGAGTTATGAGCACACGGTTAGAATTACAAGTTGACAATGAAAGCAGCCACGCGTGTGTATCAAAACAGCACAGACTTCAGATCTTACGACGTTTGCTGACACACACACACACACACACACACACACACACACACATACAGGTCTGGCAGCGGGTGGGTGCCACTTCCAATGTGTGGGTGCAGCTTGGCCGACAGGCTGCTTCTGGTGTTTTGACCACAAACCCACTGGCTGTCAGTCTGGCAGCGATTCACTCATGTTCAGTTTTCTCCGAGCACCAAAACATAAAGACCTCAGTGGTTAATGCTGTCCTAGTTTTGGTTCCACACTAATTTTAGCAGGTGTCTTTGTTTTGTTGTAACACATAATTTCAATCATACGTGCATACAGTACATAAAGCTGCAGCACACGGGTTAGAACAAATCAGACGATCCACGTTGTGTTTCCTCTGCGGCTGTCCATACTGTGCACAACAGTAAAGCAAAGCCCCACAGTTTAACCTCCCTGGGTTTTTAGTTTAGTTAAACACTACATGGGACACGGGTTAAAGCTGCACAGTTAATTACTTTGCGTGTAACTAGCCAATGCAGTGAGACAAGGCAGGACAAGACAAAGTGATACAGACAAGACAAGGTGACAAATAGTTGTTTAAGGCGTGTATGTTTTTTAGTGTAAAAGCTCTTGGATGATATTTTTGCAGATTACGCTCAACATGAAGTGTTTTGTGATTTGAGACAACACCAAACTGTTACAAGTATTTCAGCTTAAAGGGCTGAAACGGTTGTGTAAATACAGTTCCATAGGTGCACAAGCTCAATCTGTGAATTTATATATTTAATGGATATTCATTCACAGATGTATCTCATCTGAATAAATGTATTCCACCTACTCTAAAACTCTCTGTCTGTGTTGCTCTTGTAGACACGAGACAAGGAGCTGCCACAGAACCAGCCCGTTTATTTGAGGTGCCAAAAAAATGGCTTGTGGTGAAGACACAGTTCCCACCATGGCCCTGTCAGGTGATCGGCTTTTGCATGGCTGTTTTCAGTTCATTACTGGTCATTAGTATTAACGAAAGAATAAAAGCTTCACTCAAACTGAACCCCAAATGACTCCACCGCAAAAACAAATCAATGATCCGTACACAGAAAATCTCGACGTTTCGTGGTACTTATGGAGAAAGATAAGTGGAGAAGGGGACTCGTGAGAATTTGAAAAGGAGCTCAGTCAGATTCATCTCAGCCATTGAGGGGCTGCCCAATCAGGGGCTGTGTTCTTACCTTACTGCTTGGTGATTGGGCAGGACTTAGTTCATTATTCAGCATGGAGAGACCGTTCCTGTCGGTCTCACTGCCTGGTGGGAACCCACAACAACACAAAGTTACACACAAATGAGCTCTGCGAACAGACCTGCTGACAGACAGTTAAAGCACCACAGCAGCAGCAGCAGCAGCAGCAGCAGCAGCAGCAGCAGCAGAGGTTGTTGGTTTTGTTGGACAACATACAGAGCAGCACAACAGCCGAGCTTCTCACCGGAATCCTTTGTAAGAATTTTACAAGAACATTGCCCTGAATTCTGTCTGCATTTCAACGTTGGCCTGTAGGTCTTCTTACCTGGGCTGAGGTTGTAGAGGTCGTTGTCGCCTCCGAACGACAGATTGCGGGTGAGGGTGGGGGGGTCAATTGTGGGAGGGGACGAGGCATTGGGGGAGAGAGAAAACCTCCGATGGAATAAATTCTCTTCCTTCATCCTGACTTCCTGCTGGTCCCCTGGAGAGAGAAATAGAAAAAAAACAGGACATGAAGGCAATTTCATATGTTTTTCTTTTTCCAATCAGGTGAAAGTCAGATTTGAAAAAATATATTAAGGTTGCCTTGTCATGAATAAACTAACTTGGATTTGAGTTATTCTGAGCTTTCAATCAATCAATCTAAATCACATCCAAAGGCGTCTCAAAGCGCTTTGTACAATCAGAGGAAAAATCAACTGGGCCCCCAGAGCAAGCAAGGTGCAACAGTAGCCAGGAAAAACTCCCCTGTGGGAAGAAACCTAGAGCAGATCCAGACTCCTGAGGGCCGTCATCTGCTTATGAACAGTTGGGGTGAGAAGGAAATACTAAACATGAAGGGAGAAAGAATAAAATTCGTATAAAAGGTATATGCTAAGACCAACGGTTAGAATTAAATCTAAAGCATGATTACGTTTATGAGTGGGAGCATTCACAACTTGAAGGAATCCTAAAGTTTGATTTAAATTGGGAACTCCGACTGACTCTCCCAACGTAAATATTCAAGTCTGCTATCACTATAAACTCATCCTTAGTTATTGCTTTGACTGACTCCTGCCTCCCATCAGACAGTGTGGAGGCTTATTCTATTTTTTTCCTGCTCTGCAACACTAACAAGGACTTACTGTACCAGGACATGTTTGCCCGTCCACAGAATAGCATCGTGTCAGACTGTGACACAGTCCAGTTTGCACATTGTCACCTCCTCCAAGTCATCCAATCTGAGCCTGAAAGAACACCTCCAACATCACTGTGGCAACCTACTCCATCCTCCTCCTGCATCTACAGGCTGCAGTCCAGAGGACAGTAGGAGAGTAATCAATTACAATCTGTTCAACGCTTCACGTTGACAGACTGTTCATAAGTGGATCCGCAGCTTCACGTTGCAGCTATATGGCTGCAAATTAGCTCCATCTTTCAGTGGTTTTCTTATGGGCACATAAGGAACCCATCTACACCTGGATGGAGCTTGAGAACATTCCGCCTCCCTCCCACCTAAAGGTATCTGACGACTTCAGACACACCCTGGTCAAGACAGTAGTACTTGTCTTCACATTCGCTTTGTGACAGCCGATTGCACCATGTACACACAAAGTCAGTTAAGAAACACCTCAGAACAGGAAGCCGCCGAGAGCAAGAAATCGCCTCGGCAACACTGCCACTCCCGTCGGCTGAGCGCAACTGTTGACGAGCTCAGTTTGGCCACGATGCACCGCCGCCGAGGGACACCGATGTTCCCAGACGGATCGTTACACTCGGCCGAACGGACGGCGAGCTGATCACGGCAAATTGGAAGCAGATGGCGACGCAGCGAGGTGCATCAAAAGCAGCAGGTGGCCACACCGCTGCAATCCGACGTCGCTCCGATCAGACCTGTTCGGTTTCATTCAGCTTTTCTCCTGTGCACAAGCGTCAACCGAGACCCTCTGACTCCTCGCCCACTCGTCCTCCAGAACTACGTTCAAGAGCAACGTGTAAAAATAAATTCATTCATAGAACCCTTTAGCGGATGAGTCAGTCTTTGTTATTGCACTCAAAAACAATTCGCCTACGTACTTTGTCAGATCACGCTGGTATGTTGCAAAAGAACTAGAATGAAAAAAATGTTATTCTTACAATTAAAAGATTCCAGAGATGCGACAAGCTGAAGGTCCCTTTCATGAGGAAAATTTCTCAATATGCAAGCACACTCACATCCGCTTGGCAGTGCCAGCACTCACTGCTTCCCTGCATTTATGTGACTCATTTTCTCCGACCACAACCTGAACCGCCCGATCTCGCAATCTCCTGTCCGCCGTCCTCTCTTTTACGCCCTCCGGCCCCCTCGTCCTTTGCAAAGGGCAGCAGTGAGCTGCCAAGATATGAGGAAGAAAAGGTAGGTAGGTAGAAAAAGGAGCCTTATTATTTGTCCTTGTGGGCCAGGTCTATAAATAGCAAATTGGTTGCTGCAGCAGCAGCAGCGCACACATGCATATGCAGCACCGTGGAGGACCCCCCCCCCCAACCACACACACACACCCTCAAGTGTGGTGCAGGCTGCATCAAATAGCATGAAGGGTTACAACACAGGCGACACGACGGGCCGTGCAGCTGCAAACTGGCCATCACACCGAGGGAAGTAATACCATCTGCAGACAAGGCCCATAAGCAGGTCAAGATGTGGGCAGACATGCAGACTGACGAGGAGGAGGAGGAGGAGGAGGAGGAGGAGGATGAGGAGGAGGATGATGAGGGGGAGGATGAAGAGGAAGAGGAGGGGGCGGCCGCAGCAGCAGCAGCTGGGGAGGTTTATTAGAAGAAGGCCGGACATATTATGCAGTCTGGAAGCAGCATGGGTGTGGAATCCATGCATGCTTAATGTGTTTGTGCTTAGTATGCGTCTGACAGCGGAGGCCGTACCCACTGTGTGTGTGTGTGTGTGTGTGTGTGTGTGAGTGTGTGTGTGTGTGTGTGTGAGAGTGAGTTGAATAAGGTCAAGTGTATGGCCTGCAAGTGTGTGATTGTGTGTGTGTGTGTGTGTGTGTGTGTGTGTACGGCTGCCTTGCTGCTGCAGACTGAAGGCAGGATTACACAAGGGGCACAACGTGGAGCCAAGACGGAGAAACAAAATGCTGCCATGCAACTTGCCAGCTCAAGCTTCAAGTGGTGGAGCGACTGAGCGACTGAGCGAGCGAGTGAGTGAGTGAGCGAGTGAGCGAGCGAGCGAGTGAGATCGCAGCGAGCCACGACTGGAGTGCACGTCCCGCAACCGCCTGGCTGGGTGTGTCGCCGCCGCTGGAGCATCCGGCCAAATGTGAAATCTGGTCCATAAATCAGCTTTTGTTCCAGTGAGATGCTGAAACACAGTTTTGTGCAACGCGTGATGAAATCAACAGTTGACGTGTGACACATTTCCCAGGAATCATGATCACCTCGTGCTATCTTTTCAGACATCTGCATGGACATTTTATTATTGACCCATGTTCCCGTGGGTGTGTGAAGAGAAAAGTGAAAGCAAATACGCAATGTCTGACAGAACACAGTGAGAATAAAGTGACCGGACATCTACAGCTGATGGTTATTTTTACATGCATAATGAGCCACTTTTACCTCACAAATTATTTATGACAATCGTATAAGGAATCCGTTTCGGCCTAAACCACTACTCTGCTCTTCAATGAACCTTCCATTTCCTCATGAAACACAAAGTGATTGGTGCCGCGAAATAAAAAGAGATTTGAATTTTTCTATGTGAATTGCATTTTTTTCTCGATACTGAATGTTTAAGACACAAGAAAATGTAAAAGAAAAATGGATGAACAGCTATTTTCAGGGGTGCATGTGTGTGAGACAAAGCAAGTGCGGTTGTTTGTGGTCAAGTGACAGAGTTTGCACTTGCACTGATGATACACATTTACATTTGATGAATATATTTGGGTAATATGGAACGTATCCTATATCTCACTTTAAAAAAGAAAATCAATCGATGCTGTCAACTAAGTTAGAGTAGCTACAGTAGGAAGGCATAGAAGCTAAATGTAATAGTAAAATATGTCACAACAGAAGGTGTGGAGAGAGAGAGAAACTAAGAATGCAATTCAAGGGTATTTATAAGGATCCCTTGGGTCCAAAAAGTACCACTGCTGTGAACTGCACCCAAAGTTTGCCAGGAGAGACTAACACACTAACATAAACTTCCAGACTTCCAGCAACCACAGTGGTGCTATGCAGGTGCTAGGCTAATATTTGTCCGGCGATAGGAACTTCTTGTGGAAAAGATAACAGTCAGGTAGCAGCAGACAACAGATAAGACAGCAGCTGATAAACACTCCTGCGTCAAACATTAACATTGAACTATGAAAAGCAGGACAGTCAACAACAGAGGATATGACCCTCAGTTACCTTGCTGGGGTAAAAGCAATAGTTTTGCTCTCACGTGGACTGCGCTACTTTTTAGTAATCATTACACCGGCTTGAGTTTCCTCTCCCTCCGACAGGGAGGAGGTCTGGGAGGCATCATGCTGGCACGTCGGAACGCGTACTATTTGCATGCTTGGCTGCTCTACCTAGCACAGATCTCGCTCTCCGTCAGAGATCACAAGGGGCAACCCTGCAGATGTGGAAGCTGATACGGATGAGAAAAATATCGCAGGTGTCAGCAAAACCGAGACGGGTTTGTTGAAGATGCCAGTTTACACAAACAGCTCCGCCGCCCGCAGTGAAACAGAATCTCGCAGAAAGCACACGGCGGCAGCAGGAAATGAGATCATCTCACTGGGTTCAGGCAGCAGGAAAAACAGACATTTTGAGAATGATGCGGCTAATTCTTTAGCTTTTGTTTAAAACCAACTCTTTATGTGCACACTAGACTTAGTCAGGTACAATGACTCCCTGATTGGGATTGAAGTGCTGAGATGAGAGTCACATTGATTGTGTTTTCTTTTGTTTTATTTTTTATCTGCTTTATAAAGTTTTTCATACTTTTTGTTTGCTTTTATATACTATTGAATACAATTTTGATTCATGTTTATTGTGTATGTAACATTTTTGGTGAACCCCCGGAAGAGGAGTAGCAGCTCTGCTGCAGCAAATGGTTATTCTATTAAATAAATAAATAAATAAATAAATGTATGTCTAAAGACAGCGCTCCAGAGACTGTTGGACCAGAAACATCATAACAAATCTATTAAATCCATTCTCCAGGGCACATGGAGTGAGTCCAAATATTATTGCTAAATGTTGCTAAAATTGAATGACAATTAAATACTCATTCAAATTTTGACTCAAGTTGACATAAGCAGAAACAGCTTACTCATTATAGACCACGGTAAGTAGCGGCCTGAGCAGAAGAACCTCGGAAGATCAGAAAACCTTCAACAGTTTCTTCAGGATTAACAGCTAGATAAAGGCGTTATTAAGTATTGAGCTACTTCAACGCTAAACCTGTATTTTGATGACGGCCTTTCCACACCAATTCAATCACTGGGAAATAGGCTTTGGCACAAAAGCAGTGCAAAAACGCTGGTTGCACATTCTAAGGCTGAACACTCTGGTTTTCAAGTGCACCGTCGTGAGCTTTGAGAGTTGTTCTGGCATTTAAATATTGAAGAGGTTCCACCCTGACGCATGTACTCACTCTGCTCGCTTCTTTAAAAATGCAAAGGCATCCAGGAATATACCAACACGCATCTTCTGTCCGACGTTGGCGCAAGGACAATATGCTGAACTGTTAAAAACTAAGTCTATAGGTTTTGCTAGTCTTGGTGCAGGCAACTGAAAATCAACTGTATGTGATATGAGAACATCTTTTGTTTTTTTTAATTGTTCAAATAGGGAGCAGACAAATATAAGAAATGTTTTCTTCTTGCTGCTCCTTTCCAGTTGTGGAGGTGTTGATTTGAAGGGGTAGAGTGCGTATGTATAAATTATGTTGTCCACCTTCATGAACGGAATAAATAAAAAAAAAAGACATCTGATGATAAACAAAAGGAAATAAAGCTAGCTGGAGCTAATCCCTGTCTTGAAAGACAGGCTGAGGCCAGTCGCTTGTCAGCTGAGGAAAATGCTCAATTTGTCCGCAGCGGCGTGAGAGCCACCAAACACTGACTAACACCAACATCAAGCCAGCTGTTGCTAATACGGCGACACAGATTAAATCCAGACACTCCCTCCATCCACTCATCACTCCATCTGCCCTCCTTTTAGCCGCCCCAACACTGTTAACCCCCACCCGTCCCTCCAGTGACAACAGGGCTAACGAATGGCCACATGACCTAGATATACGCCAATGGGCTGCTGACGTACAGTGGGGGCATTAACAATGCAAAACGTGGCACACTGAACACGGTTCAATGCGGGGCAGTGGGAATACATCCAAACACGCTCGTTCACGTTCAGCAGTGAGGTTCTGACTGGAGCGCCGTACCTGCTTTTGCCACTAGGAGGCAAAAGTGAGGCTGCTACATGGGACAATCAAAATAAACTATCACCAGTTTCCATCCGTTTACTGGGGTGCATAAAAAGAAACACCTGTCACCTGCAGATCTAGATTTTCCAAGAGGTTTTCAAAGCACAGCATCACTGATTTATCATTCAAACGTAACGCAAGGGTAAGCGGCGATGAGCGAATTCTGCTACACAAAAGAGGCGTGATCGACATCTCATCAACAATAAAACTGACGCACAATCACAAAACCCTCGTAGCCTTCGGGCTCATTCTCATCCTGCAGCAACACGCGCGCTGTCAAGATGAGAAAGTCAAAATCTAATCAGCTCTCACTGCAGCGTTTCAGCAGCCAAGCACCTTGTTTTCAATGCAGAGTCGAGTGGAGAGGGGGTGGGGGGGGTTCTCTCTGCTTTATTGCTAAGATCTGGGCAATGTACTGCGGTGCAAGTTCTGACAAATTTTCATCTTTATCACAATATGATGAAGGGAGAGATGGAATTGCGAGTCAACACAATCAAATCAATGCTGAGATCTTTTGCAGCAACTGCAGCTCCAACCTGAAGGTACTGTGTCATTTAAGGATCTGTGTCTAAGTGGGGCCGTAAGAGTGGAAACAGAGTGCACATGCATTGGTACAAATCATTTTGCAACATGAAACTGTATTTATACATTATTCATAACTATTCAAATTGAGGATATGCATTCAGGATGACTGATGTGCACCAACAACTTGGAGGCACAAGTGCAAATCACAAAGTAGTCCGCAGCCTTGCATTATCATAATTGGCAAGTAAAGGGAGATGTAAAATATCAAAGTGGAACAGTAGTGTCTCCGAAAGAGGCCAATAAAAATAACAGCGGAGAAGTAGGCCTCGACCAAGGCATGTGAAACACAGATGTCTAATTTTGTGATGCACAGTGGGTGGCTGTGTGGTTTAGCCGCACTATTCTGAGTCTTGCGTGGGCTGAAGGTATATTTTCAGGGAGCTCACATGGTGAAAATGCCTTCCAGAGAGACTTCCAGTTTGATCTCACCTAAAAAAGAATGAACATGAGGTTCATTCTTTTGTTGTGCTGCCACGGTGACGGTGCGTAATGAACCTCCGATGGAGCGCTGCAATGGCATTCTCCATTGTCAAGACAATTGCGAGACAAATGAACTCACTTCCCTTCGCTTACGGCCTATTTTAAACCACCTGTCCAAGTGTGCAACTGCTGCAGTTTCACTCCAACCCGTGAATCCTATTTAAGGCAACGTAGCAGGGAGAAACCCATGGCCACAGAGTTTTATTGGTCATATACAGTGAAAAGAAAACTGAGTGATGGCACAGAGAGCTTTTACACGGATGGTCAACTCACACACTACTCACTAAAAGTTAGGGGTCTTCAACCTAGTGCGTAAAAGTTCCTGCCACACTGAGAGATCATTTCCTCGTCTCAGAGAACTCATTGAACGCAGCACACCAACAACGGTGGTGGGTATGGCATGAGAAAAAATACCAGTGCCTCATGCGACTTTTTTCTTGCTGGTGCTACTTTGCCTTCTTGGTGTCATGATGTAACAATGTGAGCAGCGTGATGAACAGGACTGTTTAAATACAGAAAAAAGAACATTTTGTGACACTTTTGCTTGTGATTTTTGCGGCTGATCAGCTTGTTAGAGACAACAGCATGTTTTGCAATAAGTACTGAAACGATGAACAGCTGAACGGGAGCGTTTAGAGAAAAAAATTAAGTTCCCCTGTAAAGACTGCAAAGAAATTTCAAATACACTACAAACTAGTAGTGTTTTTATTCATTTAAAGAGCAACAGAAACTAACCAAAGATCAGCTGCAGATTGACTACAGTTGAGTGGGGCTCAAGATGGGTCTGTGGCAATGGCTGCTATCACGCGACAACACAATAGGTGATAATGATGCACCTTTGAAAACCTGAAAATTAAAAAACAAAAAACGTGAATGCCTTCAGCCTTTAGTAAATGCCCTTTTCCTGATTCAAAGTAATTCTTTTCAATCATCTCTCGGATACAACCTGAGAATGTCTTTCATCACATAGGCCCCTTTTCCACCGAGCAGGAACCAGCTCAAAACCGGAGCCGGTGCCTGACTGAGCACCGCTTCTCACAGTTGGACTGGAACCAGTTGGCTGTCTCCAGAACTGGAGCCAAGCCCAAGATAGCTGCCCCGTAGTGGCCGAGCCATATCTGAAGGAATGACAGCACTACTGCCGGGAACAGCGCCCCCTTTTGTTTTTACACACACATACGTCAGCCGTGGGCTCACATGCATGTCAAGGCAACGCACAGGCGCTCGCTGATGACGTTGACTCACACAGAGGCTGAATCCCTGACTGTGCCTCGCAGAGACGCGGCGGCATCACAATGTTCTTTTTCTCGGAACATCGAGACCTTCAATATGAGCAGAACCTTTTCAGAGCCACACTTGCAAACAACACTTAACCCGCGCAGACACAAATGGAACTGACAGAGCAGGCGGCAAATGAGCATCGGCACACTGGTGCCCACATACAGCACACATAACCACGCGCACAACGACTAACACAATGAGACACGGGCCTTTTATTAACTACAGCCGGGGGGAATGCAGGATATTTAAAGAAATAAAGATGCATGGTGGATTAAAAATGAAATCACTTGTTATATACACCCTACTAATGTCAGAGGGTTTTAGGTACTGTCATATGTTTCACGTCAAATTCTTTTATAATCACATCAATGTATGTGACTTAATAAAAATGTACCTTTGAAGATTAATGTTCCTTAATGCTGCAATCATTTTAACTGCACCACATCATGCTGCAGACTCAATTCTGGCAACAGCAAGAGTGTTTTGCATATTTTAGGAATGTTTACTGTGGCAAATCTGCCACACATTTAAATAATGCTATATCACCTATTTCAATTAGAAAATTAGTGTGAAAATATTTGTAATTTGAATATCTATATAAACAAAACAAAAAGGTGAATAAATCTGCTATGTCACAATTCATTTTCTGCCTCTACCAGTGGCTCGTTGTGTCTCAGCAGCAAAGAAGCGCGGTCAGTTTGTCTTTTTCATTTTTTTTCCCACAAGAAAACAAGAAAGAAGTTCCACAGGTAGGCGTCAGGGGTACAAAGTGTTGTAAAGAGTTGTGTCAGTCGATCAGACCGAATTCACTTTCCAAACAACCCCCAGTGCAAGATCAAACCAGGAAACAGGTGAAGTTGGTAAAAGAAAATAATATAAATAATAAGAATATACTCTGGAACAAGAACATTTTGGTTGAAGAACTAACTGGGAGTGCTTTAGAAGCAGCCACAGGACCATCATAGAAACCTTGTGAAACAGTGAAGTGTCAAGCGTCATGGAAAACACACAAAAAACAAAACCAAAAATATCAACATTACTCTACAAACTCAAGCAGTAAGTCAGTGTGCCTATATGTGGACTTGGCCATGGACCTCTGAGGCAGAGACGGGAGATGCACATGTGGCTTTTTCATGAACAGTTAAAGGAGTGCTGGATTTATTCTCCATGAGTTTGCGATCTTAATGAAGGTGTGTGTCAGAAGGTAGCCGCTTGCCAGCAGAGACCTGGAGGCTGTCCAGAGAGAGACTGTTAACAAACGGATGGAAAATCATACACAGTGCCGGATGAATGGAAATAATAATTCTTCAGCAAAGAGCGGAGTGTGGGAGTCCGTTTCATACTCCTCCGACTGTGAAACAACTTTCAATCAACAACACTGCTACCATTATTATTCAGGTTTAGCTGATATATTGTCTGAGTAGTACTACTGTAGCTGTGCCTTGGTTTGGCTTGACCTGGTTTGGTTCTATGCTACAGAAATGGAAGCCTGGGTGGATCTTTCTCTCAGGTGAGAAGTGAAAGAAGTTTGGGAGTGAAAAAAACAAACATATCTCCTGAATTTATGATTCACACACAGAGAGCAACTGCAGAACTGGTTCTTGGTGAAACAGCTCCAGGCTCACAGTGGGAGAACTACACACTGTAGGCTTATGATAATTTTGAGGAACAAACTAAAACTGTCATCCTCCTTTGCCTCTTAGTACACACTAAATATTTTTTGGAGAAAATGCCCTTCTCAAAAGTAGCGAGGCAAAGCTGCAAGGCCAAACCTTCTGGGAGTTTCCACACTTTTCAATGTATGGTCAGCACCAGAGTGCACAATATGTTGACTCCTCACGTGGCAGCCTGTGGCTTTCTTAGGGGACTTTATTCAATTTACAGCTCCGTGCAGTGTACTAGTTTCGTTTCAATTCTTTTCTTTTTTAAAAATGTCAGTCATGGAACAGATTTAGTTGCTTTGTCTCTGACTATGCAGTGTGATATGCTAATCAGCTAACCAAGAGCCACAATGATAGATGATAAATCTATCCACAAACAGATAATCAGAGAGAGCACGGTAAAGAAAAGATGAAACTCTAATAAGGAAACAGTAACTGGTCAATATATTCCCTCTGCTCTTCTTTTGAAAAACAGCACTTGGTGCAAATGTTGCAGTCCGTTGTGGAGTTCCAAGCTCCCATTGTGCAGCCAAATGTCCTCAAGCGACCTCAAACATTCGACCCCTCCAACCCAAATGTATTACGCAGATGCAGAGAGCTTCCTCACTCTGTTCAGCCAGTTCTGTCTTTATTCCGTGTTGCAGTTTTTTTGTAATCCTAGTATAGAGCATACACCAAAAAAAGACCCAAACATCAGAACTCGTCAATCAGATGCATTTCCATCAAGTGGTTACAGGAGATAAAATACACTGGCTCTGCCAAGAGATGACAGTGTAAACAATGTCAATATTTGCTCAGAATTAGTCAGTGAGATATGGCAGAACTCTGTTTGAATGCCATTTCCTGATGTTTGTTTTTCATGGCTGAATACAAGGAATACTTTTGCTCTCTCGCCGTTGCTACTGGCCGCGTGCGTTCCTGCGCGTTAAAAAGAAAGCAGAAAGACGCTGTCAGCTAAATCACTCGTCACAGGAGTCCATTGTTGGCTCTGTGTGTTTGTTTAGTCACAACTCATTCAACTTCCATCGCCGAGTCAGAACCCATTTGGCGACAGCGTAAAAACCTTTTCTGCTAATCGTGTTGAGTTTCCAAAACTGCCTTCTAAACAGACGCAGACAAACAAAGACAGATGGAAGAACTGGCCACTGGCACACAATCCCCATCAGCAAAGAGGAACAGCCACAAAAACACAAAAACGTTTATAAATAATAAACTTAAAAGTTTATATTTCTTGTTGGCATTTGGTGAAATTGCTGCATAAACTAGTTTGCAGGAGGGCATCAACAGACAGGGCATCGTTCTTACTTTCTTTCGAGACTTGCCCTGGTTTCCTGATTCCAGCTCACAGATAGAAATGCCTTCTGGCAACGCTTGTTAAAAACGTGTCCTTTGTGCCATGTTTTTTTATTGTTCATGTTTTTTTTCCTAAGCACCTTGACACAGCAAATATCCAACCATCGAGGACTAACCCTTGGACTGCAAGGTATTAACACCCGGAATAGATGCAAATCAATGAAAGTAAATGATAAGGCTGAACACCGAGCAGCCAAAACAAACATCTGAGCGACTGATTAAAAAGTTTGCAGCTCTCACCTTTCAGCTGAGCCGCAGGAGACACTGCATCCAGGTCCCTCTGGTGGAGCGGCCTGTCTCACCTGCAGAGACACAAGCGCTTTGAGTTCAGTCACTCTTTTACCTTCAGCAATACAAACAGAAAAAAAAAAAAAACAGTCGCCTCGCTCCCGGTGTCCCTTCTTCCAAGCTCCACCCGCCTTTGCACAGCGGTGTTGCAACCGCAGAATCCCAACGCCGCCCACTCCCCGGCTCCCGGGGAAAGCAAACGTGTCCGTTGGGATGGCCGGTCTGTTTGCCACCTGCACGCACTACACACACACACACTACGAAGCACCACTGGGCTGCAGGTGGCCGACAGCGTTAAACAAGAAAAGGCAGTTAGAATAGAAAAAAAAGTGACTTAAAATGTTTGTTTGATTGTTGACAGTTACAGCTGTCTACGCTCAAACTACAAGCCTGACACCGCCCTGTTTACAGAGGGATTGCTGAGTATTGGCGCAACTTAATGTCCTCACCTTATACTCACTGTAGTGTGATCCCAATACGGCTTTGAGCTCTGGAGTTAAAACAGCGCTAGCAGAAAACATCCATTTAGGAGAGCGTAGCCTTTGGGTTTAATTTGCGCTCAGTTAATAGTTCTTCTCTGAGAAAAAACAAACTGAGGCCAATGTGTTAACACAAAAAACAAAACCAAAACAATGAAGAAGCTGCGACTGAATGAGAAGCCAGACAGGACATTGTTCCAAATAAATTTGTGTCTATTTTAAACAAACCCACTTTTAATTAAAATTGTGACCCTTTTGGTTACGCGCAATATAAATGGTATTGTTTACCGAATAAGATGCAATTTTAACACTCCATTATGGGGTGACTTGTGTGTTTTCTTGAAATCCCTCTTAATCCTGCCAGTGCAAAGAACAATGCTTCTTCCAGCAGCTGTGCTGAGCGATAAGCCAGAAATAAAAAAAACAAAGACACAACAAAAATGCACAGTGAGATCTCAACACCCCCCCCACACCTCCCTCTCTCTCTCTCACACACACACACACACACACACACACACACACACACACACACACACACACACACAATACACACACACACATCGTACTGCATGTCCTTTTGATACAACAGGGCAGCAGGGAGTTGTATTGCGAGGAAATGAAACTCAGCTAATCAAAACTGGTGCTCATCACAACAGCACCATCTTTACCTGGCATCTTCCGCCCACAGCTTTACACTGTGCATGACTTCCCTGTCATGCACAGTTGGAGGTGTATGGAATTCATTTTTCTATGCAACAGGATAGAAAAGTGGAAAGGTTGTGTTGTGGTCCTTAAAACGGAGAAACCTCGACTAGCGACAGCTTTTTAAATACTATAAAATATTACATCTAAATTTATAACAGCTTTTCAATGTTTAATTCAATATGAAACCCCCAGTTTTTCCCAAGCTGTCCAGTAACTAAAAGTCCACTGCTGAAAAAAAATGAAAAACACATCAAAACACGGGTAAAGATTGACTGGCAAACGATGGCGAGGGAGGCGGAGAATGAGATGTCATGTCCAGCTACATATGATACCACTGCAAGACGGCGGTAGCTCCAACAAACCCGACAGACTTGAGTGTATCTAACCTAAATATGAAGTGAACTGAGAGAGAATCCTTGAGCCGTGAGTGCTTGAGGAACAACAACAGTACAGAGAAGAAGGCCGCCACTGGCAGACTGAACGGAGGAAAACAAAGACACGTCACCACTGTATTGCGTGAAATGCCCGGAGACTGCTTGTATTCCAGGGTTTTCCTGCTTTGGCCAGCTGCACCTTACGTACATTAGCCCACTCTGACCTCGAAGTGCATTAGAAATGTGTAGCTATTGATAAAAAAAATAATAATAATAAGTTGTCGGTTTTACTGCCTGTTTTTTTTGGGGGGGGATAGAAGAGGCTTTCTGCCAGAAGGCCCGACTATCATCTCCACAAGTAAATCAACATGTAAAACAACAGCATTTCTCACATTCATCATTACAAAATGCATTTCATAACAAATGTATTTCATAACACTTTAACCAGACATGTGGTAAGTTCCTGTCACTGTGAAAGTGACGAGCCAAAATATGCAACAACGGAAAGACTGGCAACAATGGCCTCATAATTGAATATGATTGGGTTATGGATGGAGGAGGGAATGTTTCCAATGTGTATTGCATAACCGCTACAGCTATATAAAACACCGCAAGCTTGCCAACGGCTACAGCAGAGGACTGGGACTGACTCACAGCAGGGGCGCAGGCCAGGCCCCGCCCACAGCTTTATAGTTGTGTCTCTGGCTCGATTAAGGGAAGTGAAAGGAAGGGCGTGGATGATAGTTTCTGCAACTGAGGAAATAGTAGCAGCTCCAGTCAAAGGGTCAAGCCACCAGCATTAAGGTCCGGGAGTGAAGCGGGAGTGAATTTGCGAGGCAAATAATTTGCTCTTTTTTTAAAAAAAAAATCAATGCAACCTTCCACACCAGCAGCGAATTTCCACGGAGTGAGACATCGGCTGTTATTTTTTGCAATCATCTGACCTCACGTCAAGACTTACCTACATCAGCCCTAATAGTCCACATTCAAAAAACAGAAACAGAAACATTATTGACTGTCAGCTTCACATTCACAAGCCGTTTGATCAAATGTAGGCATGGGACGGGCTGAAGCAGCTAGTAGTAGTTTTCGGTGATCAGATCCAGGACTTCACTTCGCAACCTCATGCCGGTGCTGTAAATATGGATAATTTAATACTCAATCACAAACAGTAATGTTTGCAAGTACCCAAAGACAAGTTGGCATTGTTATTATTTTTTGTAGACAGAGTGGAAAACAAACCTCATCATTCCGCATGCACAAAAAAAAAATTAAGATCATGAGACAGAGAGATACAGAGGGTGCATTCACTCCTCGTAATGACACCAGCTGCAGTTTCATTGGAGCGTAGCTGGATCTGAAGATGTTTACTAATCAGTAATCACTCATTTGGGCCGGTCACATGCCTGCGTACACTGAGGACTGATGTAATTACGGCTTCGAAACCCCTGGCGGCAAAACTCTCTTTTCCTTCAAAAGTCTGAAATAATAAGCACAGCTGCAACAACGAGGTTCACCAACATTGGTGCAGTAGCTGCCTGTCGGTCATGACATTCTGATGGAGCGCTCAGGAATTAACTGGGAGGTGGTTGTTCATTCTCTTGATTGAAAACGTGAGCGGAGCGGTGTTGCTCCACGCTGACAGACGTGCTGCTCACCGAGTAGATCATTAGATGTTGGCAGCTGCTAAGATGCTATTTCTAGCCGACACTGAACACACAGGTCTGGCTTGGACTGTCAGACGGCAAGAAGAAGTAAAGATCAATACATTGCTTCCCGAGTCCGACCTACATATCCATTCCTGACTCGCTAGTCATGCTGTTTAAATAATTGTGTGAGGGGTTTCTCAGCACTCCCACCTACTGTCTGGCGCTGGCTGCTGTCCACCGGGATTCCTGTTGGAGAATCGAGTTTCATTGTCCTGAACATGCAACACGTACATACAGAGTGGAGCGTCCGATTGTCAATTTTCAAATTGTATGCTTAAAAAAATAATGTTACCTCTTAGCGTGAAACTGTAGCTGTCTCAGGAAATCATCTGGTCCATTTTCCCCAGGGACAAAAGGCAAAAGGCAGAGATTTAAAGCAGAGCAGCCCTTCAGATTCCCATGAAAGAGAAGCTGTCCATATACTGAAACCCAAGGTCTTTCCTAAAGGGTAACGCGATGATTGCTTTCCTAGAGTTACTTGGCAAAGTCACCCTCAGTGGCACATGGCCTCTAACGTGTGAGTTCAATGTAATACAGCTCAGGCTTGTCGTCCACATGACATCTCCATCAAGTAGTTTGTAAACACTGACTGCACGGTTTCATATCAGTAAGAATAAGTCCTGCGATGGAATTGCACATAACAATAGTGAACTGCCGTGACGTGGGGGGTTGGGAGGGGCAAGATAAAAAGCAACTGTTGCACTGGTGCCAACGTTTTGAGCTAATCTGACAGATGCCCGTGGTGACCCAACAAAGAGGGTTTTAGTCTGATGTTGAAGCCATGACATAACAGCTCCTCTCAGCTCCTCATATTTTTGCGCTCAAATTATCGGTAGCTGACGTAGAGTGTACACAATGCCAATCATCTGGTCCTGTGCCATTTGCAGGAGAAGCCACTCAGAAACATTATGAGCTGACACCTGTTTAAAGCAGGTACAAAACACATCACACTTCATGATGCAGACTTTTGCAGAAATAAACACAAATAAATAGAAAAACTTCCTTTACAACACTGTCCATGAAGTAGAGAGAGAAAACATTAGCCATAATAAAACACAAGTGTCAAGGAACATCTAAATTCCCAGTGAATCGCCTACCAACCTGCCTCTCTCTCTGTCTCTCTCTCACTGAGCTGAACTCCCTGTCAGGTTCACAGAAAAGTACCCATTACCTCAGTTAGTCCACCTTCAACCACATTTCTGTTCCCGGACTCAATTATTCATGATGACAAAATCATCTGAATAATACCTTTGTCAGTCTGATATTGAAGTGACGATTAATGCCTTTATATTTTTACTATGACTCACTGCACTTTGGGCTTAATCATGAAACTATTTCCTTTGTGAAACCCACCCAAGATTCTACTGTAAGACTGCGGACAAACCCTTAAAAGGAAGGACAATATCTCTCCGGTTGTAAATTCTCTACACTATTGGGATTCATTGAAAAAAAAAAAAACAACTACAATACACACAAGCTGACAGAAACCACTTCCTATGGTTGCACAGTGCAGGTTTAAGATGGCCTTTAAAACGTTGGCACTGCCTTTATAATTAAATATCTCTGGAGGAGGAAGAGTGACATTCAATGAAAAAGGACAGTTTAGGACATACAGCCTAACTTACAGCTGTTCAAAAAAACCTTGTGACCTAAAACCTCTCTAGGACCATGGGAGGAGGAGAGTCTTGGCACAAAAGAAGCTGCTAAAAGTGCGTTTGCTCTCCGGGGGCAGAGAGGCAGATTCAATGTGGAGCAGTATTAGCCTAGATTCCCCAGCTAGATGTCAGGGAAAGCATTTACATCTCAGGGGGGAAGGAACAGCTCCGAGCCACTTATCAAACCTGTGAGAAAGGAAGTTCCGTTGTGAAGGACAGTCAGATTCAAACTGATAGTTTACACTGACCAAAACTCTTCTGTCTGCGATAAGAAAACTGTGAGGCTCATATTAGTTTTGAAAGACTGCTTTCTGATCATGTGACACACCACCACCTTTTGGTGACTTGCTTCGGTAGCTCCAGTGCAGTCACTCTTTCAACAGTGAGTATTAAAAAAAAAAAGTCCTGACACCCTTGTTAAAAGGACTGGCTGTGAAGTACAAACAGTTAAACTCCCATGAATACAAAGTCACTTGATCACAGCACGTTTAAGATAAGAGAGGAATAACCGTATCTCCACAAAACTGAAACACCGACAAAACACTAAAACAAGATTGAAATGCAAACAAAAAAAACTGTATGATACAGTGACAGTGCATGTACAACCATCAAACAGCCAAGTCTCACTCAGATCAAAACACAAAAATTAAACAAAAAAAACCAAAAAAAACTCATATCATACTACATATCAGACAGACAGTAGCGGTTGTCCACATCACGGATCCATATTCCAGTCTGCAGTATTGCGCTGAAGGGTGACTCACACAGTAGCACGGAACAGTGTGTACAATCCCAGATTGCTCCACCTAGACACCCCAGGAAGAACAATCCTCGATCCAGACCAGCGATGCCAGATTTTTATTTCACACAGGCACCCCAGATATCAGCTACCACACGCTCAGGGTTTGTCACAAGGCAGCAAGCGGGCTGCAGCTCAAACCTTTTGCTCGGGACACGTGGCAGTGTAACACGTTGAAATGTTCAGGGATCCAACACTTAGTGCTCCACAGGCTTTGCAAATTTCAGAGGGCTGTTTACTCTCCCTCTGTGAAACACTAACACAGATGAATACACAGTAAAAAAAAAAAAAAAAAAAAAAGGTCTCAGGCAGGACATTTTAGTCCAAGTATTTTTTATGTTTTGTACCATTTTTTAATCCAGTGAAACCTGCTCTATGGAAGAATTTGCGTTATCTGCAAGAATGTGCGGAACTTTCGATGACGGCAGTATTGAGCGAGCGCTGCAGTGAGGCAGCCGTCCACTGCTCTGTCTTGACAGAAGGGTAAAAATAAACACCTGCCCACATCATAAAGTTGTGTGGCTGAAGTTAAAACTGAACACTTAACCAATGCTTGCAGCTACAGAGGCATTTTCTGTCACGTGGCATCACACAGCTATCCAAACAAAGACAGAACAAGGGTCGGTTTACAAAATAAAAACCCTCCCATATGGTGTCTGGATCCTTATAGTGGATATTAGAGGCCAGACTGGAAATGAGTAGAGATAGAATTGAAATGACCTATAATAGCGGCCTCCAGCTGGACTTCAACCAGGGACACTGCAATTACACAGCCAACGTCTTAAAACCCACAGGCCACCATGACTCCCCGGGCAGTGGCAGTCAGATCTACAGTATGTGATTGGACGTGAGAATTCCTCGCAGCACGGCAGGGAAGCTGGGACATCTGTTGCTGTTCTTCCTGCTAGAAAAAGCAGTGAAAAAAACAGCACTGCCCACTCACAGAAACAAACAGCTCTTAATGTTCTCAGGACCCCATTCTAGTCAACGGAATACCTTCTTCCTGTTTGTCATTCACAGAGGAGCAAAGCCGCAGTTCTAGCTGATGGGCTTAAGGACCAACACCATTAAATATCCCAACACGATTACTGCAAAGTAGACGGTCACATGGACCGAATAGACTATGGGTGTTAGGAGATCAGAACATAAAACCTCTCATCATTAAAAGCAACATTGGAAAAAGCCACTGATTTGAGTACTGAACAGTATCTGACGTCACGTTTGAAGCATTGAAGTCAACACTCTGTCAACCTTTAATCAACAGCGGACGCCAAAAATAGTTCCAGTGTCTGACGTTATTGAACTAATGACCCATTTCCATGGGTCGCTCACTATGAATGACCTCCACACACATATATTTTCCATTTCTGTTGACTTCTCTGTAACCCCCCCACGCCCCCCCTTTTTTTTTTTTTTTTGCACTTGGCCAATATGACATGGATTTATATTCCATGCAGGTCTGACAGTGAATTCAGATATGCCCTGTAGCGCAAAGCAGAGAGGGGAAGTGGGGAAGACAGTGTTAAAACTCTCTTCTCACCTGCAATTTTCCAAAACATAACCTTGTATCTCACTCATAGCACTCTGGCAATCATTTCCTCTTTTGGTTAGATGGCCCTTTCCCGTGATTTTTTTCAGCCTCTATAACACCCTGTGCAGCAGATTCCAATAACCTTTTTAACTATTAACTAAAGTGCACTCCTCCGCAACTTTCATCTCTACTGAAACACAGCTCTACACAATAGCACACAATTAAAGATGATGAGCTCTTTTATCCACACTATAAATGAGCTTAGACTAATAGAAATAATGGGTGGGCTAGTACTTTTTAAACTGAGTCAGTTTGATGAGGATACTGTACTCTAACCTGCATCAGATTTGTTTATGTTGACACCCAAATCTCATTTTTAAAAACGATATTGGTAAATAACCTTTTTAAAGCAACACCATGCAGATTTTATTCACCATCACCTTCACAGACACAGCGCGCCAGGTTGATATGATACATGACTGCATATAGTATATTTCTCTTGTGAGAACACCCCTCGCTTTAAGGCAATTGGCTGCCTGGCTGGCTATATAAGGCTATTAGCTCACTAGTTTATATATTCATAATGGCGTATGCTCCAAAGACCCAAAAATAAAGACATCCTAGATGGACTTGGAAGCAAGAAGACCAAAGTTTTAATGCAAAGACCTACACCAGGTTAGTTAGCCAAGCTGGTTTAACAGCACAGGTGCCATTCCACTCGTCACAAGTCAACCACAAAAAAGAAATTTAGGCAAAATAAGGAATAAAACACAACAACACGGTGTTGCTTTGTATCGGATATGTCTCAACAAGACTTAAACTGACTGATGCACAAAGCCTCCAAAAGTCAACTCACTTTCCAATGCTCTCCCTCTCTCTGGTGGTATTAAAGAGCTTATACTGGATATTAGCTGTCCGACACTTACCAGTTCCATTCGATAATTCTGCAGAACGCCCTAATAATGGCCTGTTTGATGCAAAATGTTGCCATGCTGTATTAAACAACACAGAGAGGCTTCTAACATCAATGGAACAAAGCATTATTTGTAAGGGGGGGGGGGGGGGGGTCACTGGAGGCTG
This sequence comes from Nelusetta ayraudi, assembly GCF_046127955.1. NCBI lineage: Eukaryota > Metazoa > Chordata > Actinopteri > Tetraodontiformes > Monacanthidae > Nelusetta > Nelusetta ayraudi. The sequence continues at coordinate 6,830,267 of NW_027466103.1, read as the reverse complement.
CGGACGGCGCAATTGTGCTATTAGTAAACACGCGTCAGGGGAGGACGGGGGAAGAGGGTGGGGGTCACTGTAACATTAGCAACGCCGAGAGATGAAACAACAACAACAATATCATGACCTCCACTGTAAATGAACTACTACTGTGTAGAATTTCACAGTCAGACTCTCTAAGGGCGTGATGCTCTTATCACAGCCTGACTGCCTGCCGCACATCGTGAATGCCTATCAGCCCCGGTGTGATAGAGGCTCCCTCAGAGAGGCACTGGATGGGGGGTCACCAACCTTTTTGAACCTGAGAGCTACTTCATGGGTACTGGGTCGTATGAAGGGCAACCAGTTTATGACACTCTCCTGAAATAACACATTTTTAATTAGTCATGAGTTGTATATGATTATTAATGATAATGATCTATGGCGAAGACAATAATCACGTTCATCAGTTCTCAAGAATGATCAACAATGACTTAAGAAGGTTGGATAACAATGAATTTTAGACGCTGATCAACCAGTTGTGCAATTTTTGAACAGGCCTGCGGGCGACTCATGGGGTCCTTGGGGGGCTACCTGGTGCCCACCAGAATCGTGTTGATGACCCCCGCACTAGATGGTAAGGCGGAAGGTTATCCATATTTTTTGTATGTTTGATTGGTCCCAATTCGCTGCGCTCGAAATTGACTGCTGGCAGCACACAGCTCCGGCGAATAAAAGCAGGAGGCTGAGACACACATTGACCTGCCCTTGCTCAACACCGCCGCCGAGCACGTCGGGCTGCCTACGTGGTTGCCATGCACACAAGTGACAGCCAAGTCGCAGCAAGCATGTAGGGGAAGAACGCGGCTAACGTGTCGAGGGTTCCACTTTGGAGTAGCTTAGCCCCCGACGCTAGCCCCTCTCCCACCCTCCCACCCCCCCCCCACTCAAGACCCAGCGAGTCGACGCACTGTACACAAACACTACAAGTCTACACCACCGCCCGACTGCAAATTCATTCCCGTATTGCGACAACACGATGTCCGAAAGCTGCGCCTTTTCCGCCAGAAAAAAGGACGAAATTCTTCCCGCTCCCGTTGTGGTCGCAGTTAAAGCTAAGGCAGCTCGCTGAGCTAGCACAAGTTAGCACATGAAACGAACCTTAGTTGAGGAGACGAGAGGCGCCTGCTTAAAATAACAAGTTGCTGCTGCTCGCCGTGGCGTTGGCGTGGTTCTTAGTAACACAGCAGTTATTATTAATGGAAGTAATCTTACTGTGGGTCGCTGGGCTTGGCGCTCATACAGCTGTTGGCGAGGCTCCTTCCCGGTCCGGCGTCATAGCACGGGGGCTGACCGAGACAGCTGAGCAGAGTGGGGGCAGCAGCGGCTAGGCTGTGGCAGACGGTGGGAGTCGGCTGGAGGAGAAGTTGTCCTGCTTCAACATGGAGAGTGACGACTGGATCCTCATGCAGCGGTTCGCCTGGCCGCTGGCTGCTAACACAGGGGAGCTCTGGCGACACCTGTGGCTGGAAGAGGGAAGTACGCTTGTCTGTGCGGGACCTTGCTCAAGAGTTCCTCACCAACAAAAACGCTGGAGAGTCTCTGAAGTGATGTGTCTTGTTTATTTGTTTTCGAAAGGGAAGTATTTATACTGTCACAAATACGAGTTTAAAGGCCAGATGTTTTTACGCCAGATTCCGAGATCACAGTCAAATTCCCCCTGGGTTTCTTCTGGCTGTACTTGATCTCTCCACCGCAGATGAGCCGTCATGCTCCAATTTCCTTTCCTTCCTGCTCTTATTAACATGACCTTAAAAGTGTCACACATTCAGAGCAAAGGGGTACATGAGATATTGAAAAGAAGAGAAGAGTCCAGCACTGTTCCATCAGCTCTCACTTTTGAGATGGAGACAAATCTTGACCTATAATGTTAAGATACATGTTAGAATGTAGCACTGTATGCAAAGCTAATAAATACAGGTTGATGTAGTAGTGAGTCAAAGCAACCTTATAATTACACACAATATTACCGTGTTTGTTTAATGACAATACAACCTTTCCTAAAACCAGAAGGAAAAAGGCACACATGGAAATGAGACACCATGGTCTCTCTGCGGCTATGTCGACATGGCAAGATCACGCTCAAAGGTAGTCAAAGGTGTTCCTCCGTTTAGACTTATTTTGTAATTTATTTTTAAATAGCACCAATGAGGCCCAAATCTTAACAGCACCTCACCATAATAATAACACGAAAACTCCAGAAATCAACCATGTAGTCGGTTTTACTTTCTATTCAACATACTAACCATTGAATTTAAATGACCATCCTTTCGCACCATCTTATGTCTCTGTTGGACATCAAAATAAAATCCTGGCTGAGTATATGCTTTCTAGAATCTAGAGCAACTTATACAAAACAAACTCAGTGAACTCAGTAAAAAAATAAAATAAAAAATCTGCACAAAATGTATGTGTGATGATATAGGCAATGACAGAGACCAAAATCTTGTTGAAAAAAAACCCTCAAATTTTCAAAATGATCAGCTCTACACTGTCAAAAGAAAATAGATACCTAAATTTAGATAAGGCGTTTCAATATAAAAGAAACCACAATTTTACTTTAGAACAACCAGAATTTATTTGGTTCTTTCAACTTGCAATGTGTTTATATATTGAAAAAGAAAAAGAAATTCTTTGGCTTGAGTAATGTACATAATATTAAAAAAAAAAAAAAAAACACACACACAAGGGATATACAAATATAAAATGCTTTCTGCTCTTTCAAAAGTATTGCATTGTACCAGCAAGCTTCTTAAAAGCATTTCAAATTGACAGTACAAATAAGTGCTCGTAATACAAACAAAAATAAGCCGCTCAAAATATTTACATTTCAACTCACAGATATGACTTAGGACATAAAAAGTACCTGCCCAGCTTTGCCCTTTTATAGCAAAAATAAAGATTGTGTTCCTTAATTAACTTTACAGGATGCTCTTTAAATAGATTGACATTCAGCAGGAAGTGACCTAATATAAAAGAAAGGGGTCACAAGAGAGCATGGATGCTGCCCTAACAGATGCAGCAGAAATTTTCTTACTTTCAACTTTTTTTGGTTTGTTTTTTTCTTTATTGCTCAAATTCCTGAGTTTTAGTTTGGCACTATAAAAGTTCTGACATATGTAAATATCTCCTCTTTCTTTTGTCTTAGAAAACATCTATTAAATCTATTTAATCAAAAAATATAATAGTCAAATGTCAAAATGCCTCAATAGTGGTGAAAAAAATAAATGTTTAAAAATGAGAAAGGATATTGAAAATGTACATGCATCCAGTGCATGGTAAGATAAAAAAAAAAAAAATCCTGCTATAATAACAAGCTAATAAAGGGTGTGTGTATCGGGGCATTCATCTTTTTTTCATACAGTGTTTAGACCAGCATTTCTTTTCTTTCTTATTTGGTACAAGTCACTTTAGAGCCAACAGTCAACAACTACTCCTCAAAAATGGTGCCAATTTCCATTAACAGCATTAAAACAAATAACCTGAGAAAAACAAGATATCCTATCAGCGGTAAAAGGCAGCAACATAGGAGTAAATGAGGGAGTGCAAGTTATTGTTTACATGTTATATCAAATCTATAATTGTGGTCAGTGATGGTGTTAAAAGTGGAATCTTCAGTCACCTCTTCCATTAAAGGCTTTGAAGACAAAAATAAATTACACAAAATATATACAGTAGAACAAAATTTAAAATGCTACATGACTTTGGAACAAAGTGTGACATGTACAAAACGCAAACAGCAGAAACGCTCCAGTGTTTCCCTCACAACTTCCTCCTGAGTTTCTGGCCGGGAGTGGAAGATCTTTGGGGTGATTGCTTGTGCCTACGCATTGCGGTGCCCGTTCTTTTGGCAACCTTTCTTTGGTTCAACATTCTCGTAAATAGAGAGCGCAGCCATGTTTTGGTAGATCAGATCCACGTTGGTTCCTGTTCTTGATCTGATAATGTCCATGGCACACTGGTTCAAGAACACATACTGATCCTGCAGAAGCACAAAAGTCCACAGAGCTTCAAAAAACTGAAACTTTATTGCAATGCAACTGCGCAGTTTCCGAATTATTTTACCCACCTCTGTCTGCACCATCAGGGGCCGGTGCATTCGCAGATCATGGACGATGCCATACACGTCCACAGTATTCTCCCTCTCTATCTGGAATATCAGACGGTCAATGGCTATGAAGGTGCCCGTGCGTCCAACCCCAGCACTGAGTGAACAGGACAGAGAGGAACCAACTGTGAGAAACCTTGTAGGCTTCATGTTGGATGTGTCTGAAAGCAGTTTTGAAAAGCGTGATTTGGAGGCTGAGTAATGTGTGCGTTTCGTCAGACCTGCAGTGAACCACAGTGGGGGAGTGTTTGGAGTACTGGTCCATGTGTTCTCTGACCAGATGTCTGAAGCCGATGAGGAGCTCTGTGGTTTCCGGCACCCCATGATCTGGCCAGGCGGTGAAGTGGAAGTGACGCACCGAACGTGTCTCTGCTGTTTTTACCTGAAGGATGAACACAATCGTCACGACATCAGGTATGACTGTGAGGGATGTGCAAACCTATTGTAAACACAGACGATGACAAGTATGACAATATCAGGCTACACAACCCCCCCCCCCTCTTTTTTTTTCTTTTTTTTTTTTTAAACATGAACAGTTGTCTTTTGAGGCATTTTGATTGTCTTGTGTTTTGTTGCTACAGTGATGAAAAAGGTCATAAGGAGAGTCCTTTATTCTGATGCCGTGTTGCCGTGTAGAAAGCTTTTCCTCAGCGTGTTATACACATCGCCACTCACATTTTTAATGTCAAAGTCCCTGATGGTCCAGTCCTCCAGTGGTATTTCAGAGGTCATTGTGACGTGGATATTTTCAAAGTGCTTGGTGCCAACATCCCAGTACTTCTCACATTTGACCTAGGAAAAGTGCTCAGGATTAATGGAAAGAAAAACATTACAGAAATAACGAAAAATCTTAAATGAATGTTTATTGAACATCTAGTTAGAATCACATCTCTCAACTTATCATGTATCCCCAAGTCCACACTGCTGGAAAGTAGCCATCTGTAATGGCACGTGGAGGGCACAACAGAGCATTTTTTGCAGAAGGCAGTAAGCAGAGGGCTAATTCAGCCTGCACATTGTTCATTTTCCTGCAGTCTATGCATTTGCCAGAGAAAGACCTAATCTAACGTAATGATCACTGTGGAATGAGAAGAAATGATGTAACCCCTCTGTTCTGATCTGACCCATTAAAACTCATACTTTCACATGCACCACATACGTGCAAGCGTATGTGCACACATACAATGGTTAATGACTGCTGATAGAGTGAATCAGAAGGCATGTTATGGGTTCCCGAGTGTGGTTCTATGTGACTTGCAAATGAAAACAAATGCAGTCATAATCTAGCAAAGCTTATAAGAATAGCAGCATACAAATTATGTAACAATGCATTTTCTTGTGCTTTATAGGGACTTGGGACTATAAAACAACTTACGTCAGCAGGCAGAGCTGCCATTATGAATGTGTTGGCTATATATAGCTTTTAGCAGTGGGGAAAATAAAAAAAGGTTGAGAGATGATAAAAAAAAAAACACATTTACGATACTTTAAACATAAGCCGGTGAAGTATTATCTTCTTCCAGTTGTCGATTAGGCCATACATGTGTTGCTTACGCTTCACAGATGTTCACATCTGCTGCTAATCCCTTCTTAAAACTGTCTGGACTGTATGCATGTGTTTATGGGATGTGTTTCTGATTTGAATTTAAAAATCTCTGCTGCTCTGGCACCACACGGGGCTTCGCTAAAGAGGACCGTCCTGCTGAGAGTGTGCTCGGCGTGCTACTCACTCGCCCTTGTTCATTACAGCGTGTCAGCATAACCAGCGTCTGGACATTCTTCTCCCAGATCATCCTCCAGAAACATTTGACTGTGGCAGGCAAGGGACCCTGAGCTGCTATAAACTCCTTCCTGGAGTTGTAACCCTGCCAAATACAATAACAGCCCAGCCGTGTAAACACAAACATCCGGCCCCTTCGGTTCCTTGGGAAGTTTTTTTTTTTCCCCAGCATTTTTCAAACATGGATGGTGCAGAAAAAGTCGAACATAATAAGGAAAAGAATAAGCAGTCGCTGTGACGTTTACAGACATTAAAGCGATGATTGAGCAAGAGAAGAACTAGGTGGATTGTCAGTACGCACCGGCATGTAGTTAGCATTGATGTAGTCGTCATATGGACTGCCATGGATAATAGACAGTTTCACTCTAGACGAGTCATCTGGGAGGCGAGACAAGGAGGTCAGTATGATTTTAAATGTCTAACGAACCGGATGGAAGCGTGATCGCTTTAGTTAACAGGTACATTTAGGAAATTAATGATGATGACAGATACAAGCAATGAGATTTGGAGTGATGAGTGACGTCATTGAAGGGGCCATTGTTTATTTCACTCACAGGGAAGCACGTTGTTGTAGCGATTCTTGGGTTTATTCTCCAACTGCAGGGCACTGTTTTTGGGCTGACTGGTGCCAACAACCTTCAGGTCCTTTAGGCAGAAGGAAAAGGAGATTACACTGTGTGGAGCCAGGGCAGTACAAATAAGCAAGCTTCACTGGCATCACAACTGGCATCACATCTTGTGGTTTGCTTGTTTTGCCCTTGTTTTGTCTCTCCTCTCGACATTGATGAACCTTTTATGGCAAATGAACAAAATGTTGCAGGCAGTGCTGGAAACTGATACCAAACCATGAGAAGAGGAAAACAACCTGTGAAGAAACTGCCGTTTCACAGTCTGAGGATAAATTATACACAGCGGACAGTATGCGTATACAATACAGTGATGGCGTGGACAGCCAATGTCAATCAAGATGTCAGGATTTCAATAACAACTGAGCCTCGCTCATCTTTAAAGCAAATTAATAAAGAAAATACAAAATAACTTTAAAGCTCGCACTGCTCAACATCAAAACAAATCTTCGCAAGGAATGTTGGTCGTGGCGATACATTGTAATGTAAAATAAAATTTGCCAACTGCCAAATCTTATTAGCTGTAACTGTCTCAGTATGAATTCCAGAAACTCTGTCTGCCCTTCAGCTCTGGAACTGCACCACTAGAATCTATTATTTCTTCTTTTTCCTTCTCCTACGCTGGTGTGCCAGTCCAATCTGATTCCAGATTTGCGTTCCTGCCGTGGGAGCGGCCTAAAGACAGCAAATTCAATTCCTGCACTCATGCCCAAACTGATAAGTACTGATCTGAGTGTGGAAGAGAGCGTACGCGCACTACTACTTCGGTGCACGTCTGTAAATGAGGGCCGTTACTGCTGCATGTGTTCCGGTCAATGATTGCATAAGCTATAGGGAATGAACACTGGGTTACAATCCTAACATAGAATTTTGTGAAGCAAGCACCTGCTGATCACTGATGCCTGTAAGTGAATCATGAAAGAAACTCTGTGAGTGCTGCACCTCAAACTCCTCGGCGAAGCCACAGTTGGAGTCGGCTCTCTGCTTCTTGTAGTACTGCTCGTAGTCCTCGGTCCTCACCTCCACACTTCTGCTTGCATGTGTAGCACACAGTCAGACAGTAGCAATAACAAAAGCATTCTTGGGTTTACTGTGCAAATCTTGATGGATTTATCTTCTAATCGTTTGGGTGTTTAAACGTTTAGAGTTACCGAAGGTGTGCATGTTATGAGACATTTCTGTGATCAATCATGCAGTGTCTAGTGTCTTTAGAACATGACAGTCACTCTGTGGGTGCAACAATGAAAATGAAAGGATGTATACTTACACTTTAGCTCTGTAAAACAAAGAGAGAAGGGGAAAGGCAGTCGGTTTTCAGAACATTAATCATGTCTGTCCGATTGAAACCAGGAACAACATTTTAAGTGCCAAATTCTTACCTCAGTGAATGAATATGGATGTCTGTCTGCTCTTTGCGTGGCAACCTGCAGCATGTAAACAATGAGTTTAGTTCCATACTGCGATCTCAGCGACCGTACCCCATCAACAGTGCAGTGACAAACCTCCTCCGCCAGAAAACCACAAAGCCAATGGCGACAATGACGAGAGCGAAAAGAAATCCCAGCGTTGCTCCGACGATGATACCAATGGTGGCTTTATAGAGATTAAAGACAATAAAAGCAGGCCAGTTACCTACAGTTTCAAATACTTCCTGACATTCTGTGCAAAGAGAACACGTTATGCGAGCGTGTTGCCACCTTTCTCTTCGAGGAGTTCAACCAAAGAAAAGTCTGTTTTGGAGACCAGCGAACCAGCCGCGCACACTGTGACATTTTCAGCAGAATCCAGCTTGGTGAACACCACAATGGAATAGCTGCAGGACGAACCAAGAGATCAATAAACTTGCGTGCTATTTTTTTCTTTAATATTGTTCAAAAAAAGTAATTCAGTCCTAAAATATGTGCCACTGATGCACAACTGCACTCACTAATATTTTCCACCGGCGTCAAGGGCACCGTTATCGTAGCCCAGCCATTTGGATCCATCTCCTACGTCTATGATCAGTTGGCTCTCCCCAGTGCGGGACTGCATTGTGCCCGTCTCCTTGACTGTTGCCAGGTATACTGTAGTATCCCTCCGCTTAAACTGCTCATAGTTTTTCTCCAGATACGTTTTCCACTTAGACGTGTCATCTGAAAGGGCAAGGCACACAATGGCAGCAAGTTTGGGATCCTCTGGTCCACATTTGTGATGCAAAATTAAACATGGATATATGAATGTACTGTTAGAAACTGCATGGCTCAGTGGAAATAGTGAAAACGAACCTACCTGGTAGCTCACTGGCCACCAGCACACCAATATCTGTGATTGGCCCGTTGGTGTCGTTCAGCAGACTGGCATTAATCCTCAGGGAGAAACTATGTTGGGTTGTCTTGGGAGCAAGAGTTCCATCAACCTGAAGAACAGGTGGATCTTTGACAAAGACAAATGGAGAAAGGAAAGATGAGGAATTGTTTTACTTAAAAGCTGTCAGTTTATTTATTCAGTTAATAAACTTAGAGGTGTAAAGAGATTAAAGTCCTATAATTGCAGGATTTTCTTGCTACAGTTTTGCCCTGCTAATGCCATTTTGATATAAGGATGATGCAGTACCTGTGATGCCCGTTCTGCAATGAAGATGGCTGGGCTGACTGGGATGTCCACCGCTCAGGGTGAACAGTGTCAGCTGGTACTCGGTGTTATAACGTAGCTTGGACAAAGTTTGATTACAACAGGTTTCGGTTGAGATGTCCATTTCACGGTCGTTTACAATGAGGTGGAAACCCGAGTGCTGGCCTTTGGGAGCTCCCCAGGTCAGGTTGAGTTGAGCGTCCGGAGTTTTCAGCTCTTTACACGTGAAGTTTGCCACGGTGCTTGCATCTGTGGTATCCAACAAAAACCACTGCATTAAAACATTAATAGTCTGACTATTGCCCTACTGTTTCCCATCGTGTTTGAATCCATTTAAAATGTGACTTACTTTTTAATTCAGCAATTTACTAAAATTGGTAAATGCCAATAGAATTGTAATAGATCAAACTACAGCATGGGACATGATGTGTCATACTTGTATATTTGGAGATCTGTCTGGACGCTGCTTGTGTACCATCCAAGGTCTCTGTTGTGACGCTAAAATTATACTCTGTTCCTGGAGCCAGGTCAGTGAAGGTATACTCAGTGCTGTTAATCACAACACTGCTGGGCCCCTGTGAGCCCTGCCAGGTCAAATTGAAGCGGTAGACTTCCTTGTACTCGTAGGGTTTTGACCACACAAGAGTGATGGCTTCCTCCTGTGGTGAAGCAGTGAGGTTCTCCACACTGTACGGTCCTTAGGGATTAAAGAAGTGGAGATTGTTACAACAGTGACACTGAATTGTGCCTTTTTATTTTTGCCATTTCTAGTTCGAGTGTAAGTTCCTCACTTGTGGTGACCATACGGATTTGAGCCTTCTTGCTCACAAACTTCATGACGCCCACCGTTTGGACAGATATGTTGAAGGGAGTCCCAGATGGCAGTGAATTGAACATATAATTGGTGTTGTTGACAAAGATCACGTCTGCATGAGGCAAACTGATGAGTAGCTGGTACTGGAATGAGGCGCCACTCATCAAAGGAGCTTCAGTCCACTTTATATCAATGGAGTTGGTTGTCGTCTGTTGGACTTCAATTGGCCCAGGAGGGTTAGGAACTGAGGGGGAGAGGGACACACACCATGTATGACTAAAATATTTAGGATTAAGATATTGCACCACTGCAAGCAGTGTAACAAAGAAGGACACGATTTTATCCCCCTTTCTCTTCCTTCAATCCAACCATCTAGTTTTTTTTTTTTTTTTTTTTTTTTTTTAACATTTTTTATCATTGATTCATCCTCCACCCACGGGTGTGAGTGTGCTGGAACCTATCCCAGCTTTCTTAAGGCAAAGGTTGGGTGCACACTGGATAAGTCGCCATCCTGTCACAGGGCAAACACAGAGAGACAAACAACTGTGCACATTCACACAGACAGACAACTACCAATGAACCTACCGTGCACAGACACAGGAACATACAAACTCTAACCAATAAGGCCACAGGTCGCAATCAAACTCACAACCTTATTACCGTCAGGTCTCAAACAACGCATGCAGACGCACTCCTAATTTCTGTGGCATTTCATTAGGGACAGATTTAGATAATTTGTCCCATTTAGAAAAATAAATAAATAATGGACACAAAATGAGGATATCTGTATGGCTGTCATTCATGAAGAATTACCAATGTGTTTGCACAGATGTAAAAAATACATATGTGTCCAACAAGTCTTATTAGTCAAGTTCTAGCTTTTAACAAGACCAATCCTGACTCATTTAATTTGGTCTGTCAGGAAGGTTGTGCCTTAATGAACAGTGTCAACTGTCTACATTGCATTATAAGCATGTTCCACATGAAGAGCTTTTCCGCTTGTCTGCTCGGTGTATTACTGAACAGTAAGTGCCACAGTGCAGGCGCACCCCTTCGGTGTGACATGAATGGCACCATCATGTGACACATCTTGAAAGCATCACCACAGCATGGACAACATCTGTACTCCGGCGTCACGTGGCTGTGGGCACTGAGGGTGCCGTGAAAAACGGGGATTTGCTGATCAAGAATTCTTTGCAAAAACAACAAAAATGTTTGAGACTTACAGGTGGCGTTGGAGACAAATGTGGATGATGAGTTCCTGGGTCCACTATGGGTGACCACTCTGGCTGAGTAATTTCTTCCAGCAGACAACCCGTCAAATGTCACTGAGGTGTTCATGGTTTTCATTTCCCGTCCTTCGGGTTCTAGGAAGACTGTGTAAATATCCACATTCCCAGGAGGTTTGTTCCATGATACCTGGATTGAGCTGTTGGAGCCCTGACTGGAAATACTGGGTTGCACCATCTCAGGCTCTGTTTGTGTGCAGAGGGGAGACAGAGAATTAAAGGTCTTCAGCCACTAAAAGTGAGGATTTTAAATCACCCCAATCCCCTGATACTCATTTAATTTGCTGCATGGCCTGCTTTCTGTAGGATTAATGCTAGACAGAATTTAAATTAAGATACGTACGAGTGAAGAGGGACACAGTCACAGGAGTCGCACTAGTGCCATCTGCTGTCTGTGTGGTGACAGTGAAGGAGTACTTGCTTCCCGGGACAAGTCCGGTGAACTTGTGCGAAGTGTGTGGGACAGGGAAAGCCGGGTGGTCGTTGGAGATCTGCACCAGGTACAAGTAATGGGGTTTGCTGTCCTGCTGCTCCCACAGCAGGGTCACGTTCTCGGTGGTGACTTCCCCCTCTGTCAGATTGGTCACAGAATATGGCCCTGGGCAAAGGGGGCAAAGTAATCAATTTGCTGCAGTATTTATTTGATCAGTATGTCAGTACAACGGGCTTCTGGACAATCAGTTGTGATAAAGTCCAACCAATTGGCTGATAAGTCAACAAGATCAAGATGAAAATTAACGATAAAGCCGGAGATTACAACTGAAGTAGAATATTTCTTTGAGAGGATGAGAGTTGAGTTGGAAGCAGCTGGAATTGGTTCCTGGTTATTTTAAAAGTAAACAAATAAATAAAAACTAACCAAGAACCAAGTCCAGCTTTACAGAGAACTTGGATGTTTTTATCTTATTTTTCTAAGCAGAGGTATACCAACTTTCACCAATATACAATGCTTTCAGAAATCAACACTATCTTCACAGCTAAAACATTACATAGATGAATGAAATCTGCTATGAAACTGGACCAAAAAATACAAAAAAAAAATCAGCAACAGTTTACAGATACTGATACACTCTGAATGAATGGGCCATTCTCACTTACTGGTGTAGTTTTCTGCAGTCACTTCTGTGCTTGAATAGTTCCACACACCCACAGTAACAACAGAGATGTTATAGGGGCTTCCAGACACAAGAGCGTCCAGCAGAAACCAGGTTTGGTCAGTCAAAGTTTTCCCGTGCACACTGGACACAAGGAAGTTGTACTGTTGATGCTCCATCATCTGTGGTGAGGACCAGGTGAAGTTGATGGTCTCCACGGTCTGAGACGCCACACTAATGGGGCCAGGAGGTGTGGGTACTGAATGAGAGAAGGTAATTCTATGTTAGTCTTTTCATCAAGTATTGCAGGTGTGGTGGGTCTGATACATGCATGCAGTGCATATTTCACGTGCGCTGAGATGCGTTCGCGACTCACGTGTTGCATTGCAAACTTTAGGACTGCTAGTGTTGAGTTGGTCGACATGGGTGACCACCACGACGCAGTAAAGCACTCCTGGTGTCAGGCTAACAAACGTTTCGCTTAAAGTGTTGTTGCTCAGATCTTCGGATTCTTCATCGGGCTGGTTGTCACTGTGCAGGAGGACAGTGTAGGACGAAACATTTCCAGGTGCAGGAGTCCAGCTCACTGACAGATCAGACGTACTTCCAATGACAGAGATGTTTGGAACTGGTCCTGGGTCTGGAAGAAAAAAAAAGATAAAAAGAAAATAATGATGATGATGATGATAATAATAATAATAATAATAATAATAATAATAATAATAATAATAATGGTAATAATAATAATAATAATAATAATAATAATAATAATAATAATAATAATAATGTTAACTGGATAAAAGACAAGCAATAATGAAAACACTTATATTTCCTCATTCTAATTGGTAACAATATATTAAACCTTAAATGTCTTTTTCATTAACTTACTGGTTTGAATGAAAATGCTCGTAATGGATGAGTTGACCCCTCCCACTACTGTCAATACATCCAACCTGTACCGCTTCCCAGGCTTCAGACCGGAGACGGTGTGACTGTCGTCACTGGTTGAGTTGCTGTAAACTAGTTGCGCTGGTTGCTCCTGTTGCGCTATGACCAGGTACGAGTAGGAAGGTTTGTAGTCGCTCTGTCGGTGCCACGTTAGCGGAATGGTCGTCGTGGTCACACTCTCTGCCTTGAGGTCGGTCACGGCCTTAGGCACTGAGGTAAACAAGAGAAAAGGTGTGAGGTACAACAGGCCGCAGTGGAATAAAACTGTGTCTCATTGTGACAGCGTCTGTTTTGATTGTGCAAAAGGGCTTTGAGGCGCCTCTGGGTGTGATTTAGCGCCTTGGGAATAAAAGTTGATTGATTGCTTTCCATCACTACAAAGTCACTTAGTTGAGAATCCATCAATGCCTCAGATGTTTGAGTGCAATGTCTTACTTGTGTAGCTGTAAGTCTGTTCCTCCAGGGATTGGCTTCCTGCTGCCGCTAGCACTGTGACTCCGATATTGTACTGGGTTCCTGGCTCCAGGTTTGATATTTCAGTGCTGTTTCCGTCGACTGTTTTGTTAAACTGCCCTCCGTTAACTTGAACCTGGTATCCGTAGTCGGACTGGGATTCTCGTGGATACGACCATGTTATTTCCACAGAGGTGGTGTTTTTAGGCCTGGCTCGCAGGTTCTGCACAGGGTTTGGCACTAGAAACATTGTGCGGGACATGTTAATAATAAAATAAAACAGTTTTCAAACCACTTTGCCCTGAGTGTCCGTTTGTGGAACTTACTAGTGACGGCAAACAGAGTGACGGTTTCACTCGGTAAATTCTGCGGTCCGATGGTTAACAGAGTGATGTTGTAGCCAGTTCCAGAAGACAGCTTGGTTAGCTCCGTGCTGTTTTCTGGGGTGGTTGTTGTCTCTGGTTGCCCACCTTCTGACTGGTAAGTGATGTTGTAGATTATGTTTGGAGCGCCACGTAACTTGGGAATATCCCATGACAGACGGATCACATTTGTGTCTGCTTGGATCTCAATGTTGTCAGGAGGAATGGGTCCTGAGACAAACAGATTCAAACAACAGTCCTTTAAGTAGTGTACAAAGATAAACTATGTAAAGGTCCAGTGTTGAACTGGTACTGTGGTGAAAAAACTATTTGCACTAACCCTTTGGTGAGTGCTTCTAAAAGAGCCACCTACTTTCGCCAGGGCAGGACATTAATCTGACATGTTTTTAGGACTGAAGCTACTCAATTTCAGCTTTCAAAAATGAACAGGCACAGCCCAGGGAATAATACTGAGCAATATCTGAAGACACTGGTCACAATACAAGACTACATTTTACACATAGGGCCTCTAAAGATTGAACACAGTTGTTATAAGTTACATTAAGTGGTAAACATTAGAATTGATAAATGTCATATTGAGAGAATGTGTGGGGTGTGGGGTGAAGGGAACTCACTCGTGGCAAAGGAAGTGGGCTCAGATGAGTTTGAAAACCCTCCGGCTACAGCAGTCACATTAATAACAAACATCCTCCCAGGGTCCAGATCACGAATGTGTGTTGTATTAACTGTGGTTGTAGAGGTGTTGGAATAATTCAGTTCCTCATTGCTTATTAACACCTCAAAGTACTGAAACCCTCCTCCCGGCAGAGTCCAATGTATTTGCAGGTTATCAGTCCCTCGTGATGCAACCACAATGTTGCCTGGTTTTGTCGGCCCTGAGCAACAAAGTGGGTTCAAAGTATGAAGGAGAGGTTAAAGTTAGTTGAATGTTCCTTGCTGTGCTTTTTTATACAACCAACTTAACATACTGAACTGCCTCAAGAGATCAGGGATGGACCTACTTGTGAAGTTGCTCGTAAAGGCACTTTGCCCTTTAATTGTGCCATTTTGAACCGTGGCAGCCACTGATATGTTGTATTGTGATCCAGGGGTCAGATCTGGGATGGTCACTGAGGTGTTGTCAAATATGAATTCATTATGATTCCACCTAACACAGTACGATTCAGCATTGCCCAACTCTGGCTTGAGCCAGCTCAAAGACATAGACGTTGTAGTGACGTTAGTGACGGTGAGTTTCTCCACCACGGCGGGATCTAAAAATGAAGGGCACACAAAGACACAAAGGTGAAGGCAACAGGCACCGTACGTCATCTGGTTTCCAGCTAAAAACAACTCGACGGCATGAAAGCGAATCCTTTTAGCGCGGAAGAGCGCCGGCTTGAGGCTACATTTTTGATTTGACCCGGAACCCTAAGTCTCAAGGTGAACACCTCTAACACTAAAGCAAAAGAATGACTGAATAGTTCCCTACCCGTGACGTTTACAAACGTGAGAGCTTCTCCTGTTTGATTTCCAGACACAGCAGCGACTGTGATTGTGTAGGCCGTGCCAGGGGTCAGGCCCGTCAGCACAGCATGGGGCTGATGCACGTCCGTCGTGTTTTCCTCATCATCGCCAATACTCCACATGACTCTGTACATGAACACGTCACCACGAGGAGGATGCCAACTTATGGAGATTGAGGAGGTGTTTGCCTTCACCTCAGTGAGTTGACTGATTGCACCAGGTTCTGTTGAGGAAGAAAAGAGAGGACAGCAGAGAGAGTTCAATTTTCATCTTACACTGACTTGTTTGTAGCTGTCCCCAATGTGTGACTAATAAAGACAACCTGCCTTCGTACGGCTCGACTTAACGATTCTAGCCTCCTCCACTAGGTGTCCTCAGAGAGAACATGAAGTGCATGGCCGAGGTACTCACTCGTGTATCCGGTAACAGAGGTGTTCCGTCCTTCAGTGAGGTTGTCACCTGCCACTGCAGACACACTCACTTCAAACTGGGTTCCAGGAGTCAGGCCAGTAATGTTTGTGTGTGTCTCGGTCACATTGACAGTCTCAGTGTTGTTTCCATTTGCCCACAGCACTCTGAAGAAAGACCTCTGTCCCTCTGGCTCAGTCCATGTCAGGAGTACGGAGGTTGTCGTGACATTGGTGATGTCGACACTGACGGTTTCTGGCTCTGTGAGTAAGAGTGGCATATGAAGTCATAGTTAAAGTTGTTAAATGTCCGGTCAAATGAAGGTGCACATGCACGTTTTGTCCTGTACTGAATAGGGGACAAAATGATGACTGATTATTTATTTATTATTGTACGGAAGTACAAGTAAGTAAATAGAATTGTTGATGTTGCTGACGTTGTCTCTTCAGCATTTGTTCTGCAGTTAAACTCTGTTGTATGTGTGAAGTTCCTCTTTCCATTGTGTATCATTACAGTTCCGGCCACTTTCATTCACAAAGAATTCCTTGAGAACCAAGTACCGCACGATTCTCTGATTCTGTCTCAGAGCCACATCATGAGGCCTCGAGGCACAAATCAAAGGTCTGAACCGAGATTTTGACAGACACGTCGTTGAACCTCAGCAATTCTACGCTGAAGAAAGGGTGCAAATAGCGTGGCAGCCTGGACTGTCACGTTTAGGCACATCGCATATGGAAGCACTGTTAATACATCTTGCTGTGTAATACGTCCAGTCTATCACTGCCTGTTACTTCTTCCCTAACACTGTAACGCTGCCAACATCATGTGTAACGGCATGTCACGTAATTTTAGTGGTGATTTTGTTTTAAATTTTTAGAAAAATTTCCTCACCTCATTCCTTTTCATCTTACATTGACTTGTTCTTGTAATTGACTAATAAAGACAACTTTCCTTGGTACGGCTCGACTTAACGATTCTAGCCTCCTCCACTAGGTGTCCTCAGAGAGAACATGAAGTGCATGGCCGAGGTACTCACTCGTGTATATGGTAACAGAGGTGTTCCGTCCTTCAGTGAGGTTGTCACCTGCCACTGCAGACACACTCACTTCAAACTGGGTTCCAGCAGTCAGGCCAGTAATTATTGTGTGTGTCTCGGTCACATTCACAGTCTCAGTATTGCTTCCATTTGTCCACGACACTCTGAAGAAAGACCTCTGTCCCTCTGGCTCAGTCCACTTTAGAGAAATAGAAGATGTTGTGACATCAATGACATCCAATGGAGTCCCAACAGCCTCTGGACCTTTGAGAGAAAATGAAATGGAGAAGGAGGATGAGTCCTACATACTGTTCTGTTTCTATTCATGCTACTCCCGAAAAGCTATCAAATAAAACACCCAGCTCTAATCTCCAAGTCATTTTTCAAAAGTGGGAACAATTGTAGAAATCTGGTAAAGAGCCGAGGCACAACTTTTTGTCCCTCCCACAATGCAGCCCAGCCCGGCTGCTGCAGCTTGAAGATTCCTTCCATCGTGCACAGCAGTGGCTGATGGTTTTGCCACAACGGACATGACGCTGTCGTGAAATGTCTTAAAGTTGTAAGACCAGCTGAAAATGATTTATTGCTCAAGCTTCGCTAAAGAAGGTGGTGCTGCCGACATTTCAGCATAAATGGTGGGTGCACTTACATGTGAAGGGAGAAACGGTGGTAATTTCTCCTGTAACGTTATCAGCCGCCACCGCTAACACATCCACGTCAAGCTTTACCCCAGGAGTCAAGCCATTGATATGTTGCTTTGTTTCATTTGTAGTAGCAGTTCCATTGCTGGTTCCGTTGGTCCATGTGACAATGAACCCGGAGCTCATTCCCGTTGGCCTCATCCAGGAGAGAGAAATAGAGGACGTTGTCTTGTCAGTGATCGTAAGATTTTGGACTTTTTCAGGCTCTGTGAGAATGAGAGAGAGAGAGAAGATTCAAGATTCAAATATTTTATTTGTCACATGTCACATTGCATGGCAGTGAAACGTGGGTGTGGCACAACCTGACGTCATTGTGCACCATAACGAAAGTGTAAAAGAAGAATTTAAAAAGTGGCAAGTTAAATATAAGTTTTACTAAAGTGGCAAGTACAGATAATGGTGCTTGAAGTGTTATGCAGTACAATAGAAGAATAGAAGAGAATAGAAAGAATAGAAGCCATAAAGGGGGAAGATACAGGTGGAATTCCAGTTTGTAAAATCTTTCCATACAGCCTTGCTGATACTCACTAACTGCACTCTGACAAATGGAACTGTCAAAGTGTGGAACTACACTGAACACAGCAGACAATACTTACTCATCGTCAGCTCCCTGCAGCAGTTTGAACAGTGAAAGAAGACTTGATAAACCGTTCCAGGGCTCAGATCAGTTATGGTGCCATTTTCAGAAGTCCTCTGCTCAATGGAGAAGTTGCAGCTCAGAGTTGGTTCAGCCGTGACTGTCGTCGTCGTCAGTGTCACCGTTTCATTACTGCCGCATTCAGTATCTAAGGAAAGAGGAGATTGTGTCTGTTTTTCAGATGTGTTTATTGACA
Organism: Nelusetta ayraudi; assembly: GCF_046127955.1. NCBI lineage: Eukaryota > Metazoa > Chordata > Actinopteri > Tetraodontiformes > Monacanthidae > Nelusetta > Nelusetta ayraudi. The sequence continues at coordinate 6,811,648 of NW_027466103.1, read as the reverse complement.
GATGAGTTCAATCCGTCAAAAATACTGGGATTCAATTTGTGAGCTATTATTTCAGAAGGAGAACAAAACTTACTGTTACACTGGCCTTGAGAAACCTGGACAGACAAAGACAGGGAAAGGATCAATATGATTTCTTGCCAGTAGAGGTCAGCAGTGAGTTGAAACGGTGTGTTTTTGGTCTTTTCTTTCTTTCTTTCTTTCTTTCTTTCTTTCTTTCTTTTTTCTTTCTTTCTTTCTTTCTTTCTTTCTCTTTCGTTCTTTCTTTTCCTAATCCTGAAGTTGCCACACAAAAATGTATTACATCATGATAAAAATCATCAAAAAAGAATAAAGTAATAATAAATGCTGGCCCACTCTCTACCATGTCTAGTAAATAAATTATTGAATTAAATTGTGTGTCCTGCAAAATAAAAATGCTCTCAATAAATACATATTTAAAAAAAAAAACTTTTTTTAAAAAAAAGAAAGAAAGAAAGAAAGAAAGAAAGAAAGAAAGAAAAAGAAAAGAAAGGGGAAACTGCCCACGAAGCCGCGACCCAATAAAAACGCCTCCGTAACCCACTTATGGGTCACTACTCACCAGTTGAGAAACGCTGATGTGAATTTTTCATGTTAGCCAACAGACTGAGAGCTCTGAGCCAATAGCATAACTGTTGACTACATGCTGTCTGTGCATTGTGAGAAGCTCTGTAGTTGTCACGTCCTGTGTTACTGGGTAACACAGTTTATAAATGTAAGTGTTAATTTCACTATTCAACACTATTGGACTAGCTATTACTAATTATTACTGGCAGTTATGCTCGCAGTCGCAAAAATAGGTATACTAGTGAGGAAAAGTTGCCCATGACAGCTTTATAAGAATTAGAAGTGCACTCAAAGATACAAAATAATTATCCTGGGAGTTGTGATGGAATACAGAGCGGGAAACAGGTCAGCTTTGGTATATAACTTCCTTGTTAATCCATAAACAGGGTCACATAATTGATTAAAGTTCAGGTTAAGTGCCAACACAAACAAGGAAATAAATCCTGGAAACACTCCTGCTGCCCTGAAATAACTGTAATAAAAATAAATAAAGAATAAAGAAATAAATCACTAATAAATAACTGACTAACCAATGAATTAACTAAATGAAACTCTTCTGGCACTCTACATGTTAAACATGCTGGGATCTCGCCCTTTACGTTCTGGTGTAAATATGAAAAAAAAACAAAAAAAAAAACTCCCCAAAACTTTTCCAGACATCTTATCCACATAACTGGGCTCTGTGCTTTCACAGCCAGGTCATCATGTCAGTCCTGATTTCCACATTACTTATTAGCCAAAACTTAAACAGCCTGGAGTTGCTGGCTGACTCACTGACATTCTGCGTGTTTACCACCCAGCTAAACATTAAACGCATGCCATCATCGGCTAAGCCTGCATCATTCTCTTCCGCACAGGCAGGTTGAGTTATTAACTTTGAAAAGAAATTTGGTCTTGGATGGCAGCTTGACAAGAGTTGCAAAGTCAAATTGCATGATATTTAATAGTCATAGTCCACAGTTAAAGTGGCACAGAAGCAGCATAGAAACATAAAGTTAGAATAGAAGGTGTATTTATTGTGTTGCGCATAATGGATGTATTTAAATGGGAATTAAAGGGGATTAGGCAGGAAAACACAATTATTCCAAATTCAGAGTGTTGTATAACGGTGTATAAGGGTTGGCGGAGTCCGCATCAAACTTTCAATAACACAACAAGACTTATTATTATTAAATTGTCCTGCTTTGCTGGATCACCACTAAAAGATGACGCAAAGCAGAAAATCAATACAACTGAGACACAGAAATGTTCTGTGTCTTGGCTTTGAATACTAGAAGTTTTACTTTAAAAACGACATTTTCTGTCATATTATATTATTATTGTTGTTGTGGTTGTTGTTGTTCTTAAATGTGACATTTGACTTTAAACAGAGGGAAAAAAATCATTTTGCGTGTCAGTGATCCTTTTCAACCATCCTCTCTGTCTTTGCACCACTGCCTTTTTGTGTTTCCTCTCAGCACAGAGACCCTTCCCTTCCTTTCTCTCACCCCTCTGAGACTCCATTCTTCTGTCCAGTGCAGAACGGTGCTAGTGGACGACGAGTTCAAGGCTTTGACTCCTGGGAGCGGGGCGGTGGAGGGGGTTTTACAGATTGTGCGCACAGATCAGCACCGCAGTGCGTACTGGACACAGGGCTTTGCATTTCAACATGATTTAGATCATCTTACACGAGACGCAGCAACTGGCGAACCAGCCGACAAGCTGCCTCGTTGAATTTTCAGGTAGTATGACTATGAATGAATGAACTTTATTTGTTCTCATGGATTAATAACAGATCAAAACTGACCCCATGTAAGAGGAAGTTGCAGTGGGTGTGAGCACAGCTAAGCTTCATTCACACTACTAACACGGTCCTGAAGAAGTAAAGTGACCAAAAAAAACCCAATACAAAAATATTATAAGGAAGTGCTGAATAAAGAGTTTAAAACGAAGTCCATGTTTTATCACTCATTATTTGACGCTCGACTGGCTTCTTGCTTAAAAACATTCCTCCTTCTGCTCTCACGGAATCGTAGCAGAGGTCGCATTCTACAGCCGGAGCGTCCAAGAAGCGTTCAGCTTCCTCAAACTCTCCGCTTTCCAGACACATCTTGGCGTTAAGCTGATTCTCTCATGTTGTGTTTACGTTGGCTTTCCTCCCTCAGCGTCACTTATTTTCTCCTGACTAAGTAAACAAAATGGATTCTCAAGCCATTACGCCTTGACGCTGACTCACAGATCAGAAATAACTCCACCCCGAGGTCCCGTTTGGGAATCAGAGCAGGGAAAAAAAACACTGAAGTTCACACAATGTTGTGGTAGGGTTTTCTTCTTCTTCTTCTTCTTCTTCTTCTTCTTCTTCTTCTTCTTCTTCTTCTTCATTTTAAATGGCCTCAGCTTCATCAAGCTGCACATCGTCCCCCAAAAATCTGAGTCTCGATTCTGGACACCATCTGCCGGGTTCAATTCATTGGGATTGTTTGACCCCCCCCCCAAAAAAAAATATGTCCTTACAAGTGAGAAGTAGCAGTCTCTTCTTTTATGGGAAGGAAATGACCGTGAGCCATTTTGCATAGTTCCACAGATAGAATGAGAAGAGGAGAAGATAAAGTTCTGAAAGAGATGACTCGTTTCCATTACCCCCAGAATTGTGTAAAACTTAAATATCACAATAAAAAACTGGTAATGAAAACACCTAAACTTTGAAAAACCTCTCAAATATTGCTAGAAGGTTGTTACACTCTCCTTTACGCTTTCATGAGGTGGTTTGTCAGACGTATCGATATACATACATATATCGCAAAAGTATGCCTGGTGGCAGTTAAGTGTCATGGAAACACTTTTTTCTCATTTACACGTTAGTGGACGTTACATATGGGGTCACGTGATCAGTTCACTTCAAGTCAAAATGGCGCGTTATGTTTGGACGGATGCGGAGACGGAATATTTTTTTTTACAAGTAATGACAGAGAAAAATATAACAATCAGTCTTGACAGCAAACAAACGTTAACAAACAAAACTAAACAGAATTCCTGTAAAGTCTCGTCCCGCGAGATTTTACGAGCATTACAGCTTATGCAATTCGCACCATTCAGTGGAAACCCCTACAAATCGCAATTGTGCTTTGTCGAAATTTTAGAAATATCGCTTTTATTTTTGCGAAAAACTGTCATGGAAACGCAGCTATTGGCTCTGAGAAGCAGCATGACAGTGTGAAACACACACTGGCCTGCGCTGGGCCGCTGACCCCTCTGCCCCGTGTGCTGCATCAGTGCCCTTTGGCTGCGCCCGTCTACAGGAGCAGGAGGAGGAGGAAATGGCTGCACTGGCCACCACATAAACATTACATCAACCCTGCAGGCAGCCCTCCTGCCACTCTCCCATTCCCGTCCACTCCTGACGGCCTGCCTCTGGCCCGCTGATAACGCCCTGCAGTTCCTTCCTCCCCAATAACACTCAGACCCAGAAACAATCAAGCACTCACCTTCGTGGCTGTACGCCCTGAGATCAGACTGATGTACCTTGGCTGCCACCGAAAGAAAAACACGAAGAAAGAATAAGAAACGTGCAGTTCTTGATTTTGATCCTTGACAAGAGCAGAGGTGGGTGAGGTGACGCAGTTTTAGTGGCACCCTCACTGACTCGCTGAGCAATGGAAAACAAGGGGATTCAGACGGGCTGACAAAAATGTATATCGCAAAGACATTAGAAAAAAAGTAGATTACAAATACACGTGTTATAATATAATCCATTACCACTCAGTAAACCTGTAATAGTGGCGCAAGAAGTAAGAAGTAGAGTTGAGGCTGGTTTTTCAACCTTCAATTTAGCCTCAGTGCTTTAGCAACTAGTGTCAACTCAAGATATGTTAAAAAAAATAAAAAAAAAAGTTTAAACAAATGCACCAAAGTACTACACAAGAGAATAGTAAATGATATTGTTCTGACTGCTGTTTAAAAAGCTTTGCACTGACTTGAGGTCATGAGAGTCTTTGGCTAATGTGACCGTTTTGAGTGATTTGTACTAAAATATTATGAAGTCAGAGTTGTATAAATGTCTGTGGTAGCAATCTTAAAATTGGACAGAATAACTGAACTGCTTGCTAATGAATGTTTTATTACCCAAGTAGTGTTAACTTGTTTCTTAGGTTTGCTGTGATTAACATGTGCTCTGAGAAACAAGGTCCAATGAAGCATCAGTTTCGACCACAAGCTTAAACTGTACAGCCGTGTGTGTATGTGTGTGTCCAATTTACTTAGCTTCCTTTTTCTTCCTTTTCGCAATTCTGTATATGGCAGTAACATCATATCTCTGTCTTCTCTCTCATCCTCTTTCTACCACTGACCTTTGTTTCTAGGCAGGCAGCGTCAGTGCGTTCGTCACTATTATGGAAGTTGCCACGCTCACTTGTTGCAATGGCCCCTGATGAATTAGCAGCTTGTTCTCTATTTTAGGCCCACTGCCTCTGAAGTGTGTGAGCAACGCGCGCATTGTTTCTGTTTCTGGATAAACTTCCTGAGCCCACCCAGGGACTCCTGATAATAGATATGAACAACATAAAGTTAATCACCATGCGGGGCCTTTCAACCTGCAGTTCATTAAAATCAAAGGAGGAAGGATGGACAAATAAATCATCTCTAGTCTGGACTCACACAAAACCGTCGAGCAGAGAACATCGCTTCCTTCTTCCTGATGTTGATGTCTGCGTTGGGGTTTGTGTTATCGTGACATGTTTTTGTCTTCTAATCCTGTAATTGAAGCCCAGTCGCACACTGCTGTCATTTAAAATGGGTAGCGATGCAAATGACAAAATTTGCCTCTGATTGTATGAAATACATATATATGGGTGCATCGCCTTGCCTCGGCTTATTGCACACAGTTAAACCAAACTGTGACCTCTGGCCTCTCGGGAACAATCACTGTACTATGTCAGAGCACTAGAAGAAAACATGAGCTGAGTTTAAAGCACCAACTTTCCTAAACTATGGTAAACGTTCATTATTGGCCTAAATGTTGTTTTTATTGATTTATTACTTATGTATAAATGCGCAACAAAGGCCAAATAGTTCATTCTGCTGCAGACCACATTTGACACCACAAGACCACCAGAGATTCAGACCGTCCTGTAGTACAATGAACTTTTTCCATCTGTAATTGTCTATACTAATACAGTGCATAGCACAATTCATTGTAACGTTTAAATAGTTGAGTGCTATGTGTAGAGTGTCTTTTTTCATATTTAACAAGCTCTCGTCAATAGTCAGAACTTGCAGACAAACATGTCTTCATTTTAAATGAATATAAATGCAAAATAATAACTGGAACATTTTAAGCGTTGCCAAAGAAAAAAAAAAAGTATTATGAAGTGAGTACATATAGTTGTTGAGTTGACTATATTACACCCAAAAGCCTCATGTGTCTAATTTATAATTTGCGATCAAGTGTTTGCTTGAACTCTGCGAAGTGAACCCATGCAAAGCACCAGTCCACTGCCGGTGGAACATTTGACAGTCTGAGAGCTTCACCGAGGGTGCTCTGTCTGGTCTCCAGGCGGGCGCGGCCATCTGTCAGCCTCCCACAGCAGCGTTACAGCCACCGCTATCACAAACCGCATCACACGCTATGGAAATACAAAGTGACTGCGAACAGCGGTGAGGGGCCACCCGCGGCTGATACTCATCGGAGTGCAGAGCGCTACAGTGCAGCAGAACTTCCTCCTACACAGGCTGGTCACACACCGACAGTCTGCAGAGACGTGTCAATGCGGTCAGCCACTGGGTCTCAGCCACTGAGTCCCGAGCCATCAGCCTGGTGGCAAAGTTCAGTTGAACTGAGCCGTGTTAAAGACACTTTGTGTTTACAAACACAAAGTGAGATGTGTTTTGGAGAAACACTTTGTGCGAGTATTATTAATAGTATTGCATGCTGTTTTCTTTGCTCTTCTCTGTTCAAGGTTATAATTGTTAACTTTATTCAAAGTTTAAACCTTTCACTTTATTTGGCTCATTAAATTGGATTCCTCAGAGCAATTGTGTGCCTGGATGGGCTCGTACCCTGTGTGGCACATTGCAGTAGTACAATTATACGTCTCACTCTAATATAAGTTTCATGTGACTCCATCCCAAATATTTCAGTTGAAATAGTGTTTTAAAAAAATGCTGGATACAATAAATTAAGCCAGAGAAGAGAACAGTTTTTTTTTCTGCACCCATCATGCACCACTTTAGTTCAGAAATTTGTTTAATCTGTGGTTTGGATTTTTTTCATCTTTACAAACACCCAAAGTTAAAGATCTACTGTATATCAACTTAAAATTACCTTAATCAACAAACTATTCCAATAATGCTCTGTTAAAAAAAAAAAAAAAAAAAAAAACTCAAATGAAGGAATTCCTGAGTGAACAAATTCCTACATAGAAAAAAAAATATAGCGTTTCAGGAACCTGCCACAGACAGGCCTGAGTCATGTGACCTCCACCTCCATCATGATGAACACCTGGACACAGCGGAGAGGACAACAAAGCTCTGTGTCACAAGTGAAACCAGTTTTTGTAACATAAGAGGTTCCTTCATAAGTCCTGATGAATTACATTTTTTGTAGCCATGATTCCAGTATAATAACCCCACCAGGCCTTGATTAGAAGCAGACATTTGGCCGGTATCTGATTATGTGTCAGGCAAATATTAAAGAATGCTGCCTGGAAAAAATGTGATAACACAGAACCAAAACCACAGCTTGCCATTACACCATTACATATATATATGTGTGTGCGTACCTACTGTATATATACATATATACACTCATTATGCAGTTGTCTGATAGTGATAAGTGTTAAAGGGCGATTCTTGACTGCAGCCATGAGAGGCTCGGCGGTAAGCGATAACCATCCGCTGACAATGAGGCCTTTGAGGGCCGGAGAGGAGCCTGCGCCTCATTTACATGGACGGCAGAACTGTGACTCTTTGTGGTCTGTGGAGAACAGGCGGCAGGCCAGGCCCGAGACAGCATGTTCGGCGTCGCCAGAGTGAAACTGAAGTGTCCTGATGCGCGCTGGGTCGAGGGTGGGGGCGGGGGCCACGGCATTCTCCAAAAAAGTGAGCCTGACTCGCGGCTCTTTGCACTTTAATAATGCTACCAGAGACAGAAGAAGGCTTATGCTTTCTCATTGGATACGCTGACATGTCCGCATGTTGTGGGATTTCATCGCTGTGTTTAGATTTGCAGCACGCGTCACCAGACGTCAGCCGCGCTTCGAAACAATTCAAAGCATTCGGACGGCGGCGCTGCACACAGACAGAAACCACAGCGTCAAAATGCGAGCCAGAGAGAGCGACAGGCGGGGAACAGAGAGGCCTCCGTATCGCAACTCATGCAAAGCGATGTACTTTTCCTGGGGTCGTAATGGGTGAGTGGTCAGCCGTAAGTCTGCACGCACCGCAGCCCGGCCTCGCTTCAACTCGCCGCGTGTCATGGACGGATATGAAAAGTCTGCTATCTGTTTCATCGGACCCGTGATTAGAAGCAGACGGGCCGAGTCTTGAGTAAAAGTGGGTGTGAGAAAGGTCAAACGAGGTCAGGCAGTAATTTATGCAACATGAACTAATGTCCCATCCATATCCGAAGTGGCCAATCAGTAGGGGAGGGACATTTCCTGGTGGGCCGGGACGATGTTTGGGTTGACCTCCTATAGGAAGCGCTGTTCTGTCGATTTCTGCTGCTTTGTAGAATTTTGCTACGACTTCATTTGCAACTAACAACTAACCGTAGCATTTTTATATAGCTAGTAAAAATAGATTTTTTTCTGATGCACCCTGAACACGTCACTCGACACCTCAACGCACACGGTCAGTGGCGTTGCAAAGATGGAGAGCAGAAAGAGCGCTTAATTAGTCTTGCCGTCAATTGCAGTGAAATCGAAATATTTCAGAAGAATACGTTGAATTCGGCTCTAGAGAATGAAAATAAGTCTCACTTCGCACCTGGATCATCATGCACAACATTATATGAAGGGAGTGTGGTTTATGCCATGCAGCCATGAGTTGTTTTACTTGACCAGTTACATACGTAGTCAGATGGTAATCATGGTTATAGTTCTCTTGGCATTGAAAGATCGTTTAAATGAATACAGGTTTGCTGCAGTACAAAAATCGAGGATAGATGATAATAATGACTAGACAAGAACAGAGTGTAATAAGATGTGAGAAATATCTTTTATTGGTTTGTGTTTGTCTAATCAGTCTCTTGCAATGATGCCATTGGCCCCATGAAAGAACATGCGGCTTTAACAGGAAATTCAATTTCAAGCTGAATGAACAAAATTGCAAACTTTTACCAATAGACCTTCAACTTTACGTTCGGACAGAGACATGCCAATCCGCACAATAGTTAACAGGGGAAATTTTCATGTAATTGTAATTTCCTTTAAAAGAAGTTTAATATTTCCCCTTTTGTAGACTGTAACTTCCTCTTGTAACATTAACATTGCAGCCGCTGAATAGAGCCGGAAATTTAAAGATGCAGCGTATTCTAGAGGGTGGATCAATACATTTTACTATTTCAACAAGTCACGCTGAATCTGTGAGCAAAAGGTTGAGCTCTTGTCCATCAAATTTGCAGCACTGAAGGAATCAAATTTGTTACTGAGCGAGACAAAAAATCTGCTATTCATCCCCTCCCTGACTGGTTTCCATCAGGGTCACAATGGTGCAATGAACAGTAAGTTCTTTAATTTCATGTGTATGCGGAACACGCCCGAGTCTACATTTCCCCCCCAAAAGCCTTGTGCCTATAAAGTTTTCATCACATATCTTTGTTTTCAGACCATATAGAGTCGGTTCTTTTGCGGCTGTTAATGTCAGACGTCCCACAAACTCAAAAACTGAAGGGCAGGAAGACAAGACGGCTTCTCCCAACTTGACATTGATAAACTAGTCCGGACCGTGGACGTTAACAGCAGAATAGTCGCTTTACATTTAGCAAATGAATTGAAGCGGTCCTGCTGCATTTGCATATGTTCATCGCTGCATAACTTCTCTGCTAAGACAGGTAGTTCAATGGGCCAGTGCCATTAACTTCCTTATTGAAACTACTACTAGTTCCACCCAGTTTGCATGAGAGCATCTGTACTTAACAATTATTTAAAACAATCTCGTTAAAATGGGTGTATGAGTATTCATTTAAAAGGACCACAGAAAAAAATAAAGCTTGATTCTGCTGAGGGAAACGGCGAATGTAACCTCTGGTGTAGAGAAACTGTGACGGCTCCAACACGTGACTGTGTCTCCACATTAGCAGCAGCAGAAAATACTGATCCTGTGTCCGAAAGGGAGGACATGATGTAACCATTGCAAACATTTACTTAATATAATTAACATAACATTGAGTATTCACTTATTAACTTAACGTAAACCTCTTCCTGGCTTTTGCTCTTTCCTCTGACCTGATGGGTTTGATGTGGCGGCTGCTTCTGCTTCTGGAGCCGCAAGGTTTAACATTCAATTGACTTATTTGCATCAAATTGAACATAAAAATCTATGCGTATGTTTCTATTTAGATACGATTGCTAAAAAACAAACTACTGGTTTTTGTGTTGTTTTTTTTTTTTCTTAGTACAGCGTTTATATTTACCGAAAGACAAATGGGGATCAGCATTGAGCGAGATCAAAAGGGACAAAAACAAGGATCCGTGTGCTTTGCACTATGCTTCATCACCATTAGATGCTACAGCATCATACACGCTGGGGCCTTTAAATGAGGGAATAATAAAGGACTAACTGGTGTCGTTCACATGGTGAAATGCGCTGTGACACTCGAGACAAAAAGTTCACATCTCCCTTTCAATAGAATAGGCTCTATTGGATCTCCGCCTTTTATCTGGACCTTTCAGATGTTATCGACTCAGTCTAATCAGCTCCCTGAGCGGTTGGTCAGAGTTTAGCGGATGATGATGGCGACACATTCCGTGGGCTCTCAGTTGAGTTGGATCTCAGTTGATGAAGCCCTCCACTCAGTTAGTCTGACCCCGTTCGCTCCACAGGAGTGACAGCCAGGGACACTGAGCTGCACCTCATTCCATTCCTGACCCCTTTGTGTTGGCCACACACATCCTCACATGCCATTCTCAACCCCGCCACCCTCCGTGCAGGAAGAGCAGGTGGGTCGGGACAGGACCCTCTGTTACATAAGCTTGTTTGCAGTCAGGTAACAGGATCCTGATTTCAAACGCGCCGCATTGATTGAGCGCAGAAATCACATTAGAGAATATGTCAGGTGGAATCGGGAAATGTGACAGAACAATAAAGTGACATCGGTCCAGCTATTCTTTTGAAAACTTTGCAAATGCTGCCCCCAAAAAACACGACCACACAAAATAAATTTTGCAAAGCCTAATTTCATCTAAAGTTTGCCGTATCATGACAGTGGATTCAATGAACGCCTTTCATCTAAAAGTGAACACCGACAAAAAACAAAAATTGTTGTTCGACTTATAAATAAGACTGAGTTGAAATTATATTTGAGTTGTTGGTTGTAGTTGTTGTTGTTGTTTTTTTGTTTTTTTTTAAACTAATTAATGTTGTTTTAACACACATCGCAAAGCAGAAAGCTGACCTTCCAGCCATGCTGGACTACACCTGCGCGACAGGTGCGGGCTCGTCGATTGAAAAACAAAAAAGACGCTCATCACATACAACTCTGGACATTTACCATGAGAAAATCAAAATAATAATTAAAAAAAAAAAAGAAAGAAAGAAAGAAAGAAAAAGAAAAAGAAAAAGAAAAGATTGGCATGATCATCCGCAAAATGAAAACAAAACTGAAGTTGACTCGCTGCGAGCGAGCGAAGCTCACACTTACTTTGAGCAGAGCGCAGAGGAGCAGCAGGGAGCGCAGAGCGACGCCGAGGCGCTGCTCAACCTTCATGATGCCGCCAACAAGAGCGATTCTTCCCCCTCAGCAGCAGCAGTAGCGGCGGCGGCGGCAGCAGCGGGTTCCCATGTCTTAACTACCTGGTTCCTGGTCAAAGTTTTCTTCCTTCCAACTATCTCACAACTCGGTCTCTCTCTCTCCCCTCATCGCCCTCCCCCCCCCCCCCCCCTTTCCCTCTCTCGCTGTGACTACGGGGAGGAGCCGAGCAAAGCGCGTCACTCCAGGAAGTTTGAAGTGAAGTGAGGCGCCGCTGGAACTCGTCTCTACTCTCATCACTTTGACCACAAGCACGCACGCCCGCCCATACATGCACACACACTCTTTCGTGCAGAAGTTTGAGTTTGTTTGTCTGTCTGTTTGTTTGTTTTAACTGTCTAACTCAGGGGGGTGGCTCAACCTTTTGACTGGTGGGCCACAGTGGGTTCTAAAATGTGTCAGAGTGGCCGGAGCAGCAGCAGTAAACCTTCGCCAAACCCACATATTGCAATAAAGACACATTTGAACAGGATGATTTGGCCATCATTAGCTGCAACAGTCAGCCGGTTCTCTGGCAAAGACAAGTTACCAAGGACAACACAGACCAAAAGCAGCGTTTTCATGTAAGGAAGCAGGATACCGTAAAAGACCAATATTCATTCAGTGATTCTACTTGTTCTGCTTGTATGTTTCCAATTTTGAAATAAAAATAAACTGCACACACCTTGATTTGTCCCAGTTTGTTCACTCTACACAACATGAATAGGGCAATAAATAAATAAACACATTAAAAAAAAAATCTACGTAACTGCTAATGAACACAAAATATAAAAGGAAATTTATCTGTCACTCATTTTGCTTGATCGCGTTTTGAAGTTCAAATGAGCTCTTAGTTATGTCACAAAGTGCATAATACAGTGCATGCACACGTGAAGCAACATGGCGACAGACACTGACGAAGGATATTACAGTTCCGCTGAGTTATTTATGCTCTGTCAGAATTCTTGGGTGAATTTCTGATGATGTTGGACTAAGATTAAGATGTTTTCTCAATGCGAACAGAAGAAGAAACTGGTCAGTACTTCTCAATAGAAATGATAACAGGTCAAAAATATAGCATTCAAGATGTTGTGCGTCATCTCAGATTTATTTATAGAACTTTTGTTTTATCAGTAGAGTGCATGCACAGGAAACAGCAAAAGCAGGGTTGGCATTGCACATGGCTTTTGAGAAATGTGCAACAGCACATCATTTCCTTTAACAATCACTTTAAAAAAAAAAAAAAATAGGCATGGAGCACCATTTGAATGAATACATGAATAGTTTCATGAGAGGCCTGCAAACAGAGGGCTAAATGTGCCATCCTCTGAAGATCAAATTGTCGACATGTTAGTTTTTCCAGATCATCAGCTGCTCCACTGGAGCCTGGAGTGGAACAAATAGAGGTGTTATTGAAATAAACAGGGCAGTAGCGGGACACGTTGATGTGTCATCAACATTTGTCAAACCCCGCATTGCGAAAGGGGTGATTTACTGACTTTTGAAAGGGAAAAAAAAAGGTGCTACATGTAGACTCCAGAGTTGGTGAAGAGCAGTTTCATAATGAGTGAGCAACAGGCCAGATGATGATGACTAATCGAGATGGAGGCACGGGGACATTTTGAGCCCCATGCAGCCTGTCCCTTGATGGAGATGATATAAACCGATCACGCTGACCCAACATTTCCAAGGAAACGTTACGTAATCCCCTTGAGATTTTTCTGGTATGTTTCTGGGTCTTTTTGTTTTGTTCTGCTTGATTTTTTTTTTCGTGCAGAATTGATGAGATGATGCTGATTATAGTCTATCTGGGTGTCATGCTGTCTTTAGGAACTAGAGAGAAGAGCAGTTCACCAGAAGTGCACACTCAGTCATAATGGAGTTGGTTGAATTTTCTTCATGCACAAGAAATTCTGGGGAGCTTCGCATGAAATCGTTTTTGAAAGTGTTTTTGTTTTGGTTGACCTTTTGATCATTTGCAGAAAGAAGCCCTGTAGCCCTCCACCGCTACTTATCCAAAGTACCGCTGGAAATGCCAGTCTGTGCGGCTGACATTTTGTCGTTTAATGGAGAGCATCATTTGCAACCTCCAGATGGACAACTCTACTCATCCCGGTGGCATTTCACTGTCACTTAAGTTCCTCTTCTCTGGGCCCCTCACCCAGCTCCACTCGTCCACTTGCCTTTGCACTATTCTAGTTAGATGAGTTAAACTTTGTTACCTCATGCATGCATATGAGAATATAACATTAGAGACTGGTTTGTTTAATGGTATTGTTTAATGCACACTCAGTGAGACTGCAATAAATAAATATTTCCTAAGCATTATGTGTCTTAGTTTGGAACAAGCTGACTGAGTCTCACTGGTGCTTGACTGTTGGCTAAACTACCAAAGGCTGTAGAGAATTCAAAAATAAGAAAAAGAAAATGAACACAACACAACAAATTTTGAGGCTGCGTTGCACTGTGTGTTTCAAACACTGTGAAGACTGGATTCATTTGTTCCATTAACAAGCAACAAGTGGGGAAAAAAAAAGTGAGGATCCTTGAAGTTTTCCCTTTGTAGGTGAAAAGCAAAAGAAAGGTGGAGTTCCAGGCCAAATACTGAAGACAATGGAGGAGTTTCCTTACACCTAAACCTTTATCGTATACGCTGGCTGCAAGCCACAAAGTCTGAGGAGATTAGCGCTCCAGGTAAACAATGTGGTGAAGTGACCTTTTGTGTGAGAGGTCGTTTTCATGGAAAAAAAAAAAAAAAAAAAAAAAGCACGAAGCCGCACAGCTTTTTCCTTTAGATATAGTTTTATAAGACATCAACACTAGCATTGTTCCAAATAAGCAGTGAGCCATGACACTCACGAACATGCTCAAATGTAAAAAAGGAGGTCTTCCATGGGAGAATGGTTTTAAACCATCCCAGCTCCACCATTTCCTCAGATCAGGTCTGATAAAATGGCAATTCCCTGATTCCATTTATAAATAGCCCGAAGGCTGATAAAATAAATAGGAGAAAAGTGTGTTTGAAGTCTGACTCACCCAATTTGTTGCCAACTAAGATAAGTGTCCTAGTTTGGTTTCCAATGAAAACACCATCAAAATACTTTGGGCTACGAAGGGAGAGCCCTTTAGCATGGGTGGAAACGGGCTGATGAGACATGATCTCAACAGACTGAATGAAAACCAACAAACTATTGTATGCTTACAGTGTACACTATTAACCAAAAAAAGCTCATGGATTTTCTCATAAATTGGATTTTCCTTCAATAATATTAATTGGAAGGTGATGGAAATATACTTACACCAGCAAACGGTCATGGGTCAGGCTAAGCTACTGCAAAGTCATTCAGGAGTAAATCATAAAAATGTTTGCCACGAAGAAAAGTTTTTTTTTTTTTTTTTTAAATAAAGGAGGCACCGCCAGTGTTTCCTGCAGTCTAACAAGCTGAACGTGCTCCCTTCAGGTTGTCCACTCGGCTCCGGGGAGCAGCTCTAGCTGTTGAATCCAGAGGTCAAGACCCTGCTGGACGAGATCCATACTGTCAGTTTTTATAGAGGGCTGTTGCTGAGCTTCCATGGAGACTTGACCCTTGCGCACAGAATGCTCATCTTGTCAAAGAATGGAATTTGGGCCCCGTTCATGACACATTACAGCAAGGGCACAGCAGAGCCTTTCATGAGTTATTTTCTGTTTATCGTTATCCAACAGCGCTCCACAAATCACACATTTTATCTGTTTACACTGAAAGGAAACATAGTCCGTGCATTAAAATTGTATTTCTAACAACATTCTCTACATTTTTTTTGGTTAGATTGTGTAAAGACGGAAGCTTCAGTAGGCCTGCATGTAGAAAGAGGAGAGATAAAAAAAAAAATCACCATCAGGACAGAATATTTTGTTGTCATCCTCTGACTCTCCATCACTCCATCTGTATGTCTCTCATGTCTGTGTTTATGCTGAGCAAATGGGAGCAATTGCTGCGATGACCCGTGTACATGTGTTTACATTTGCAGAGTTTGTTGTGATGTTTGAACGCTAGAGTAAACAGGGACTCTCCGTCGAGCTCTTTAAAATGCCTTATCGTGTCCCTCGATGGGCGACTCAACGTTTAAATGTCTGTCACGGCACTGGGGCGGAGGCGCTCGCAGTGATAGAGCCCTTCAGCCAGGCCGGAAACACACTGGAAAGATGCTATCTTAACACACACACACACACACACACTCGATGTGCTCGTTCTGGGGCATGTTGTTGAAAGGAGTTTATGTGTTGCGGGGAATCTGTGGTGACCGCAGATTGGCGGCGTGTTTCAAGAATATTCAATGTTTTGTTTTGAGGCTATAGGTTCCGAAGATGTTATTTTCACCGTAGCCAGAATAAATGGGAGCTGCCAACTTCATTTAGATGTCACATGACAAGAAGAAGAGAAACTTACTGCTGGCCTTTGTGTAGAAAAAGCCAATAATGCTATTTTAGCCAAATTAGTCAGTTTAGATCAACCTCTGTTCATGTTCAAGTAACTCACAGAGAAGCTGCAGTTCCTTAGAGAAGCCACTAGATGCCTCTATTTATCAGTCATTTGCCTTTTCTGGTGTTTTCATACACACGTGAGGAAGAAAGTGAGAAATGAATTGGCCATTTTATAAAAAAAAAAAATGAACTGCTGCTTGGTGATTTTGCTGGAAAAAAGAAATCGGTGGTGGTTGTCGTATTTAAACACCGGCCACCTCAACCTGAAACTGACACGTTCAACTGCTGCACTGCAGCGAAAACGCTATCAGCAAAATGTCACTGTGCCTCCTCGCATGGTTAGAAAATGAGGAAGTGATGTAACGGTTTGAAAACCAGACAGCTCAAGGCTACCGGATATCAGCCTCTTTGCCTCTATCATTTATTAGGTTGGATGATCCTTTTACACTCTGCATTTACACTGTGTGACACTGACCTTGTGTGTGTGTGCGTGCGTGCGTGCGTGCGTGCGTGTGTGTGTGCGTGTGTGTGTGTGTGTGTGTGTGTGTGTGTGTGTGTGTGTGTGTGTGTGTGCGACTGAGGTTGTTTTCAATAAAGGTAGAGGAGGACGAGATAAGAAAGGACAGAACAGTTCATTTAGCTGATTGGAAGTGGGGGAGGGCGTCCGTGTGAAGGGGGGGACATTGATGCTGAGAACAGGAGTGAAGTGGGTCATAAATAGTGGGTGGAAGGCGCTTAGTTTCTTAAGAGTGCTGGATGGATGAATGGAAAGTCGCATGCAAACACTGATGATTAAAACAGCCACCGACTGGATTTTGAAGCTGTGTTTCATGTTCATTTGTCCCTGAATCGGTGAATTAACACGGCAGCACGGCAAGAGAGGATTTCAACTCTGATATCTCACATGTCCATCTTTGAAAAGTTCTCATCTGAAGAATTTTCAGCATTAATCTGAGCATCGCCTGGTCATTGAGCATTCCTCCAGAGACACAATTTAGAAGAGGAAGGCGAGCTCATCAGAACTGCACAGCATCACGAGCAGAAAATCATAGTGCTAATAGTAATGCTAAAGACATTAGCGTGCGTTAGCAATGTTGCTACATTTAAGATTTTTTCCAATCCCTTCTGGTTTTGGACAATCATTTTTGTTCAGCACAAATTTCTTTGATGAGCACATCACTTGACTCCTCCAACACCAATAGGAAGCCTTGCGCTGCTACCAAATCCCTCGCAAGCAGTAAAAATTGGACAATTCTACCTTAAAGTACACGGTAAGATAGACGATCCAATCATGGTTGAAGCCTTTTTGAATGGCCGCCCTCATTCCTTATGTCTTCTGTCAGCTTTTTCTCGGTTTCTCCTCTAAAATGTCACCGGCAAAGGCACCGGAAACATGGAAATGTAGGTTACACCCGATACAACGGAAATTACACTTCAGCACCAGTGAGTAGTTTAGCTTTCTGATGATGCAAAATGTTGTTTAATCCTATTTAGTCTACTCAAATGTATACAAATAAGATTCTTAAAAGTAACTCAGTTTCTAATGTTTTCATGTTTCCACCAGACTCACGGTGAGCGTGTGTTAGGTTAGTGACTCTCTCAATTTCTGTTAATCCAGCCGTCCCAGATTATCTGTCACTTGGCATTGTCCACCCCGTGCGAAACAGCATTGAAGTTTAAAGCTGCTCATCCCGAGCGCTATCACCTGACTCTCTGCTTCACTTCACTCCAGTCACCCGCCGCTAATCTTTTAGACACACCCAGCGTGACACTTCAGTGTCTGACGCAACGCGCCTCTCCCTGCAAAAAATCTTAAGAACTAGGCCATACCATAATTTTAGTTTGTGAGACACATCTTTCAAAGTGAAGCCAACTTTCATTTTTTCACCAGAAATATTTGCAATGCTATTATGAAAAAAAAAAAAAAGAAGAAGCAAAAAAGAGTTGAGCGTTGCACAACATTTTGTGTTTATCAGTAAGCGGTTGCTTCCTGCTGGTCAGTTGTGAGAGGCGGCAAGGACGGGCTGACATATGGCAGGACAGGAAGGAGGGAGTCAGAGGGAGGCGCAACCCGCTGGAGGGGGGAGAGGCGACATGGCAGGAGGTTATGGAGGAAGAGGCAGGAGTGGGAAGGGAACAAAGAAGAAAGAGATGATTAAATAAAGAAAACACAGAGGCACGGAAAAAAAAAAGAAACAGCGATAAAAGAGCTCGCCGATGATGCATTTGTCACTTTACATGAGTGAGACACAGTGAGAGAGGTGGGCGGCGTAGTTTGCATCTTGGAAGCAGAGGAGGTGACGAGGAGGTGGGGTGTTCACTGCTCACTAATGTGTAATGCCCTCCACGCGCGAGCGCACGCACACACACAGCAGTTCACACTTAAATGTGTTATTTCTCTCCCAAGACGCTGCATTGAAGCCATTCATCCAGACTCATATCTTAGATCAAACTGTCTGAAAATGTAAGGTCTTGCTACAGACAAAATGATCTGTTCATTTTTTTTTCTTTAAAAAAATATATGTTTCTGTTTTCACTTGATTATTGAATAGTTGCAAATCACTTTAAATGTAATAATTTGATCTATATGATATTTGCAAAGGTTCCACATGATGAAATATCCACTTTACTGATGTGTCCTTTCAACATTAATCCGTCACAAAAATGAAACCAACGCCTCTCTTGGGCTGATGACCTCAGCCCGAGTCAGCACTGTGAGAGTGAGACCCCCTCACTGCTGCCTCTTCTGCCTTTCCCAACAGCAAAGGATCAGTTTTAGCAGGAATCAAACATTTTTGTAAACAAAGTGCTAAAGATACAGTTTACTGGTGATTTATAGTGCTTTCTTTTTCAGTTAATACATCAAATCTTGCAAGCACAGAAATCCAGGATGAAAAAAATAAAACAAATCTGGAAGTGGGTATATTATATTATATGGGACCTTAGCAAATTAAATTGCTTAAAATGTCTCATCACCTGTTCAGTTATTAAGGAACCTATGGGAGGGATAACCACATTGAATGGGTTCTTTTTAAAACTGTGGTTCAGTGTAAATGTGCTACTGGATAGACTAGGGCCTGGGGGTTTACATTCAAGGAGGGCTGAATACTTCTTTGGAGGTAAATTCAATGCTTTTTGTTGTCATCCTTATTATTAGAGATTGCAAGAATATAAACACAGGCAGCATCGTACTTTAACTGTGCATTTAATGCTAATGCCGTGTGGGGACTATTCTTTTTTTGCGTAGGAAACCTTTCATGTGGCTGCATAAATAGAATTATGTGCTTACAATATGACACACACACACACACACACACACACACACAGTCTCTCCCTCTCCAACTCCCTCTCTCTCTCTCTCTCTCTCTCTCTAGTTCTCCCTCGTCCCGGCTCTGTTGCCAAGGTTACCGCACAGCCTCTTGCTGCATCTACCTCGGCGAAGCTGCCGCCTGTGGATCTCGCTCTCCTCCAGGATACAAACAAAAGAAACCCCATCAGACTTTCAAAAACCTCCGTCTCCATCTCCAGCGCACCCCAGCCGGCAGAGTCGTACATTTTTGCCTCTTCTCACCTCCAGCACGCACACACGCGCACACGCAGACGCACACGCACAAACACACATACGTGCTCATCCTCTGCCTCCCTCACACGCACAGCAGACACACACAGGCGCGCTCCTTCTCCTCCCAGACGGAGGAGCAGCGGAGGGATTGGCGTAGTTCTCGGTGCTTGGCTCCTGCTCTTCAGGCTCAGAGGGAGCGGAGCAGCAGTAGCGGCGGCAGCAGCAGCAGCAGCAGCAGCAGCAGATGGCGACGTGAAGACGTTCTCAGCCAGGTAAGCTGACTTATCCCGAGCAGACTGTGTGAGCGTCGTTCCAGACCTCGTTTCTTTCCGCCAACATCTCCCTCCCCAGCACACACACACACACACACACACACACACACGTTCACATTTACGCGCGCACGCACACATTCACACACACCCACAGTGCGACATGAGGTGAATACCAATTCCTCAGCAAAGCCCCTGTGGTTCACATGGCTGCTGTGATGTCCTGGCTGTGAAAAGGTAGGGATCTGTTTCTCCATATGTGGATGTTCATTTCTTTTTTTTCCTAACCCCCTTTTTTTTTTTTTTTTTTTTTAAATACATTTTCCCAACAGGTTGGTCCCGTGCGCTCTGCTCTCACATCTTATTAGCATCCAGAGCTTTAATTCCTTCCCTTGTTGCGTTACGGTCTACATGACAATGTGGGAGTCACCGGAGAGAGAGATGCAACAGTCCACCTCCTCGGGTGATTCATTACTAATCCCATCCAGCCCTGCACTGTGTGGTCGTTCCGGCTCACCGTAGCCATGTACGTGATATGAATGGTGTTTTGTTTTTAGAATGAATGACTGCCCAGAGAGTGTCAGTCCCACACTGGTGTTTTGATGCAGCGCAATCATGCTTCGCGGAACCTTTCGTCACCAAATTTATCTCTCCGGCAGCTCGAGAATCAATTTGCTATGCAGCAAATTGTGAATTATTCATAGAGCATGGCTGGAGTTGTAAGTTTATATTTGCATTATTGGAAATTCTGTTTGAACTGCCCCCCGTAGCTGGCCGAGCAGATTACATAAGCGCATGTAAACAATACGGCAGATTGATTATCTGCCTGTGATTTATGGGAAGGAAACTGCTGGCGAGCTGTGTTTTGATTTAAAGGTCATTTTGAGCTTATGGGTGTATTGACAGTGAGATTTTTGTCTGTGCGAGTGCGCGTGTCCATGCGACAGAGAGTCAGAGAGCGACAGAGAGAGGTTGATGAGGCAGGTCCCGGCCCTCGTGACTTTGTATCACATTACCATCCCATCATCACTTTCAGTCAGCTTCCTCTGCCACATTCAGCACTTCGCCAACAACACCTGATAGTCCACAGGCTTACTTCTTCCTTCAAATCCCCAGGAAAACACTGCGGCGTCTGAGATTTATCCCTCCTGATGGTCCAGTCAGTCTGACAAAGAGGAACAAATCCCCCTCCAAGTATAACGGCAGATTTAAACACATTATTGCTCCAAATGGAGAAAACCAGAGAGTTGAGCGTCCATTAAAAAAAAAATTGCCAGCTGTCACCGAAAAAGAGAGAGAGAAAGAAAAAAACTAGAGCATGTAAATAGCCCTGGTTGGTGGGAGAGAGGCTGCGGGCTTACTGAAAGGGTCCGCTCGCACTCAGCTGGATGTTTGCTGCTTTGAATGGACGTAGATCAATGGAAACACTGCATACGTCCCCTATGTGAAGACGAAAGGGACAGTGATGGTTGAGAAGAGCCAAAGACAGGAGAGCCTCGGTAGAGCATGAAACAACTGACAGGTTTGACTTCTTTCTTGACAATATACAGTCTCCATTAGCTCCATCTTTTTGTTGTGTTATGCTTTTATTATCACTCTAATATTCTATCCATTGTCATGACTGATCTACCAGGAAGTTTTAGATGCATTGTTTGAACCCATTTTAACATTTGGATGACACTACATGGTCTACTATTTAACCTATAGATTCTTTCAATTATTTCTTTCTTTCTTTATTTTTTTTTATCACATAATGGCTTTTTAATAGCATGAACAATCTAAAACTACATATGTGAATATACATAAAATAATACAACACTAATAAATTAAAAAGTTATTTTGAAAA
>NW_027466103.1:6705000-6787500 GCF_046127955.1 Nelusetta ayraudi | reverse complement strand
GAGGACTCCATCTTCCTGAGGCCCGACGAGGACCCCGTCTGGCTGGATGAGCCCACCAAAAGCGACAAACTAGGCGATGGGATCCCTCAAAACCACATCATCCTCCCAAAATGCAAAGACAGGGCACCAGGCCAGCAGAACCAGCAGGGGGAGGATGTATTCATGCGCAAGGTGTATGCGCTGGTCGTGGAGTTCCACTGCTGGGTGGCGCTGTTCGCCATCTCCCAAGTCACAGTATGTCATTCTACGACGTTTTGACGACAGCCGGAAGCATAAATGTGCATGGAATCAAGTCATTTTAGCTGATTGGAGTGTAGACAACTACTTTGCTGAGGTGGTTTTCATTTCCAGCTCAACATGCAAGATACTGAGAACAAAACTAAAGTAGTGCAGTCACCCCAATCAGCAATGCAGATGAGTGCAGTTTGGTGCTCAAGCACGAGGTGTTCTGTCAGATCAGCCTGTGATTCCCCACAATGATCTGCAGTTTTCACACTAACTCTGGAGTTAGTGCACGTGGAGACAAAGCTGGAGCTATTATTCATCCCCTGCTCTTAGCTTGGTTGTCTTGACTTCAGGTCTGATTTATT
This sequence comes from Nelusetta ayraudi, assembly GCF_046127955.1. Classification (NCBI taxonomy): domain Eukaryota; kingdom Metazoa; phylum Chordata; class Actinopteri; order Tetraodontiformes; family Monacanthidae; genus Nelusetta; species Nelusetta ayraudi. Next base: position 6,786,910 of record NW_027466103.1, on the reverse strand, counting down.
CAAGAAACAAAAAATGTGCAGTACATTAGCATTAGCATACACAAAAAAAAGAGAAATTGGCCATGAATATGTAACCAGCTCGCCTGTGTTTAATTTGCATGCCATTTCAACGCCCTTCCTGCATAATAGGCCATCTTCTTTGTCTCACGCTATTAATTTCCCTCCCGTCTTACTTTTCCAGGGTTACTGGGTGTTTTTCCTACTGGAAGGAAACGGGCCGCTCTCTTCCATCTACAAAGCCCTGCAAGTCATCGACTTCTACCTTAGCTTCATTTTGCCCTGCCACCCAATTTTTGGAGTGGACGTAAGTGTCAAAGCAAGCAGTTTTCCAGTGTTGTTGGAAAGCCACGTTCCCGCGCTGAATCAAGTGTTTTCCTGCTGCGTCCCTTGTCTTTCCCCCTTCGCCTTCGCCTTCGCCTTCGCCGGCCAGTCGGTGGTGTTGATGCAGGAGGTTGTGAACACTGAACAGAACCACTGGATTGTCCAAGGGACGGCCGGAATGGCCGTGGCCATCTGTGTCATCATGGTAAAAGAATGGAAAGCCAACCAGGCCGTTCAAAATATTTACGACTACCTAAAAACGTTCATGTATTGGAAGGGCCTGAACTCACTGTGCCGCTATTCCCTCTCACCAACCTTGGCTGCAGGTCATCCACATGCTGTTTAAATGGCGTTACGGGACCGGCTGGAGTTCATCGGAGCCAGTGCTGCAGGACTTGGGTGATCGGCGCCAGTCTGTGAGTCGCCAGCCCTCCTTCACCCTGTCCGAGTGGACAGACGCTCAAGAGGATCTGCTGGACATGGACCCTGTGCCTCAGACCCCTGTCTTCGAAGTGGGCGCCGACACCAGGGCAGAGGGGGACGCTGCCACGCTCACTGTCACACCTGTGGGCCTTCAGGAAAGGTTAGAGCGGGTTCAGGTGTCTTCAAAAAGAAACAGAAAACGTTGGTGTTTGGGTGGATGACGTGATGTTTTTCGTGCATCGCATCAGGAGGGGCTCCAATGTTTCCCTGACCTTGGACATGTGTACGCCAGGCTGCACTGAGCCATACGGCTACGGGGCCCAGCTCTCCCCGAGAGACCAGTCGGCCCAGGAATATCTCCGGCAGGCCGCGCACGTCTTGACCCCCGCCATGCTACATTCACGGGCCATGGATGACCAGAGCCTGCAGGCTGAGTTTTATGTGAGCGGAGGCAGCAACAGCTCACCCACCCACACACTTTAGATTAACAGGGATGAACAGAGTCATCGGAAAAGACCCACATTTACACACACACTAGAGCCCTGCACATGCATGTGAGCCTTTTCACTGTCTGCCAGTGGGCGAAGAAAGGCTAGATGCAGGGATATTTGCATAAACATAAACCCACAGAGGACTTCATGTCTGCTAGGCAGAACGATATGCAGTCAAATCATCCTTCCACTGCTCTTCACCTCGCTCAGTCAGGCAGGCATACGGCAACACTTGGCAGACAGTGGGAGCTTGCCGTCTGATTGCCGCTGTGTTCCTTGTCCCCTCTCTGTTTGTCAGGAAACCCCCATGAACTTTGTGGACCCCAAGGAGTACAATTACCCAGGGTTGGTGAGGAAAAACCGCTACAAAACCATCTTACCCAGTGAGTAACAACACGGCCTGTTGTGTACGTACAACTGTTTGTTCACATCAGTCACTGCCAAGGTGGATTCTTTGTTCACGTCTACAGCAAACCAAGTGCTAATACCAGCCACTAAAATCTCCCACCATTCTCTGCACGTCTCTTTGAATTGCAGTCCTCCTGTATGTCTTTCTCTTGTGATAATCTAAAGCTGCCCTCCTCCAGACACACACAGCAGAGTGATCTTGAAGTCAGACGACGAAGAGGACTTCCTCACTACCTACATCAATGCTAACTATCTCAAGGTAATTGTTTTCTTTTTATTATTTTTGATAGGTCCCACTGGTGCTTCATCCATCGTCTTCTCAGTGTTTGTGCTTCCGTTCGAGAGACTCATACCGGAGAATGTCAAGACCTTCCGTGTTTGTGTTTGTTTTCAGGGTTACGCCGATGAAGAGCGAGCCTACATTGCGACACAAGGCCCCACTGTGAACACAGTGGGGGACTTCTGGAGGATGGTGTGGCAGGAGAGAACCCCCATCATAGTGATGATCACTAATCTGGAGGAGAAAAATGAGGTCAGTGTGACAAAATGAGGGCAGGGCTGCTTTAAAGGTCATATATTATGCAAATTTTACCTCACAGTCTTTTGCATTTATCCCATGACAAACATGTGTGAGGTCCAACCAAGCACCAGATTCAGGCAGAAGCTGGAATCAAAAAATAAAATTTGTGTGGATACATGCAAAGGACTGAACATGCTGCTTTCCATAGCTTTTGAGTTTTACTTTTCTCCTTATAATTAACCGTTGCAAGGCTGTCCCACTTGAGTTCTGGATGAAAGAAAAAGATCCGAAAATGGAGATAATGTGGGGCCTTTAATGTGGGTATAGAAAGTTAAGATAAGGAGTAAGTGGCTGGTGTCGCCATCCCTAGCGGAATCTCTTGTGCTGTGCAGAAATGTGCCGAGTACTGGCCTGAGGACACTGTGACCCACGAGGGTATTGAGATCACTGTTGTTACGGTAACCCAGGAGGATGACTACAGTCTGAGGGTGTTTACTTTGAAGGTAAGGCACACACACACACACACACACACACACACACACACAGAGTGAGAGAGTGAGTGAGAGACAGAGAGAGAGAGACTGCTTCCGACATCTCAGTTGCTCACAGTAAAGATGACAATGTGCAAATATTAACTGTGATTACTATAATGCTAATGAGCAAAGGAACGAGCGGATGAGATGGATGAGAATATTTAACTGGTGTTCTTCTAATGAATAAAACATTCAATAAGACAAATCTAAGAGATGCGATTAAAATATATTTCTAACCATGGACCGGAGTGGCATACCATTCTGACTAATGTAAATATTATTCATCATTCCTGGTTTCCGGTGATTGGTTGAGAGTATCCATTTTTTTTTCCGATGCGTTCCTGTGCTCACTTATTTCATCTCAAGACGAACCTCAGACAGTGCGATCCAGAGCTCTCATTTCAGCAAACAAGTTTCAGCCATAGTCATTAGTCACAGCCGATGATGTTGACAACATTGTCAGCTCCATTTATGTGTTCCTGACAGCTTCCATATGTATAATTTGGGGTCATCATGACAGAGGTACTTAGGAAAGCAAACACGGAAATTCAGTAAAAGCAGCCTGCCTCTGATGCGGGGCCCCGGGGGGACCATTATGTTACCGAGTTGAAAGCATGTTGTTTATTCGTCTGCCCTGTTTTATGGTGTTTATCTGGTGAATTGATGATAATTGTCACGCCGACACTGGGGGAACAGAGGCTTGCTGATGAGCTGCATTAGGCTACAGCCCAGACTTGAGCGCAATTACTCCGCACAAGGCCTTGATTTTATGCCCCTTGTTTGTGTGTTTCTGTGTGCATCAGTGTGGTGAGGAGGAGCGCAGTCTGCGGCAGTACTGGTACACTTCATGGCCGGACCAGAAGACTCCAGACAAGGCTCCACCTCTTCTGGAATTGGTGCAGGAAGTGGAGAGGGCCAGAGAGGAAGCACCGCCCTCCTCCGGCCCGATCATTGTGCACTGCAGGTAAAGAGAATCATCATTTCTTCAGTTTAAAAATACAATCCATTTCTCTCTCTCTCTCCCTCTCTCTCTCTGTCTCCCTCTCACACACAGAGCAAAAGAGAGAGAGAGAGAGAGAGAGAGAGAGAGAGAGAGAGAGAGAGAGAGAGAGAGAGAGATTATCCGACATCTCCAAGGATAATTTCAGAATCAACCACCTAAGTGGGATGGGTTCATATCAGCTGACAAATCCATACATTTTTGCCCCTCCAATATTTTCCTGCAGTGCTGGAATCGGGCGAACTGGCTGCTTCATCGCCACCTCCATCCTGTGCAAGCAGCTGAGGACTGAGGGTGTGGTCGACATCCTGAGAACAACCAGCCAGCTCCGTCTGGACAGGTGACATAAGCTGAACCCTCATCCCTCCATTGCTGTCAAAAGACACAAATGGATTCAACTGCAGTTTGTATAGTCGACTGGAAATGACAGCCTAAAGGATGTTTGTTGTGTGAAATTCACTTTAGCAGTGTTGTCTAACTCGATGTGACTGTGGTCTGCCAACGCACTGCCCCAGGCAGGGGAAGAGTTGGCCAAAAGTAGTCTAGTTTCTTTCCTCTTCCCTTTGCAAGTGAAGATCTGAAAATGGCTACAACAAGCACATCCTCCCTGTAGAATATTGAGATGACTGAGTCCACCGTCCTGGACTTTCACACAGATAAACACGCATTTAGAATGATGTGAAGAAGATTCATGTATCCAACCATTATTTGTTATCTGATATTTCAAATTTATTTTAATTAAAGCACAGACTTTACTAATAACAATTATATGTCATATTGTTCAAGATCACATCATTCATTAGTAAGCCTGCAATCACTTTCTTTGAGGTCACCTCTTTTTGTCCAAAAATGACAAAATTCACTTCTATTATGAAATTGAAAGAGATCACTTTCCTCCCTACAGTGCCCTCATGTGGTAAATCAGTGGTAAGGCTTCAGCCGAATGGCTCCAGCTATTAGCCAGGGCAACTCAAAGAGCTCCTGTTAACAACAGTTAACATTTCAGTTAAAACTGCAAAATGGAATTTGTTTTGTTTCTTATCACATCTAATTTTTTTGTGCTTCCTGTGTGTTTCTCAGAGGTGGGATGATCCAGACCTGTGAACAGTACCAGTTCGTGCATCACGTCCTCAGCCTGTACGAGAAGCAGCTGTCTCACACTGCTGAGGAGTAGATGGGCGCTCACAGCCACACCCAGACCGAGACACACCACTGTACACTGTGCCGCCTCCGGTGGCACACACCAATTAACCTAGCACCATCTCACTATCACCCTTTAATCACTTAAAACCACATTAATATCGTCACCCAAATCCTGCTGACTCTGATGCCATGCTTTCTCTGTCTGTGACGATAAAAAAAACGATAGAGGAGAGGGATTTAAGAAAGCTGCCCAACCAGGAAATCAGTCACTCCCGTGTCATCCGTTCAGGAGGACTCGCCCGTATTATCCAAGCTTGCACTTCAGACATGGTATCATTTACACTGCTGAGGTTCCTGTCGCATTACTGTACTTTAGTCTTAGTCATCAAACCCCCATCTAGTACTAGTTCTGAGATAGCACATTCCCGTATCGCTTGTGCTGTAGTCAAAAGGTTAAATTGGAGCTTTGACAAAAATAATCACAACAAAGAAAGACACGATTCCCTTTATGGAGGAAATTGAGAGTAAATGCCAACAACGAGGGTCCAGAACTGTCTGAATGCCAGCGTGATTTTAAAGCTATGAAGTGATCAAACGCCAGCTTAATATTTAACACTGTACAGATGTTAGAGTTCACGAGAAATATTATTGCGTGTGACCTTCAACTTCTAATTAAGAAAACCGCTAATTACGGACTCTTACTTTTTATTGTTGAAAAAAATATATATCATTTCTGAAGGCCTGTTTCAATGTTTGGTGTATTCAGGAGCCACCTCATCTTCAGGTTGCATGGTGCTAAGTGTTCATTAAAGGCATGTGCAATGTTATGGAACATAGGAATGTATTACAATTAGGTTATGAATTAACCAATTAGGATTTTATTTGTGCAATCTACAGTATTACCAGTATTACCATGCTGCCTGTGCAGTCCTCGATGATGTTTACAGTAATAGATTCCACATAGATGTACATTCAGAGGCGTCACAGAGCTGAAGACACCAAGGCGCCAGACAAAAGACTTGGTGGGTGGCGGGGGGGAGGGACAATGATTAGTAAGGTTGAAGATTGGACACAAACAAGGCAAAATGTTTCACAGTGGTCTTGTATTTTATTTCATTTCTTTTGTCATCACTCACTTGCACGCTCTGTGATGCCTCCGAGTCCAGCAGTAGCTTGAACACATCCGTGAAGTAAGAAGCCCATGATTGTTGTATAGCCAGGCCAGGCCTAATCTGTACGAAGCACAACTAGACCAACTGAGGCTGTCTCCGATGTTCAGCTGTAAAAGCTCTTTTATTTCCCGTATTGTGTTTTGATAGTGTTGAGTTAATGGATTGCATGTGCTGTATGGGACTCCATAGGTCCACAATCAAAGCGACGTGATTGGTTGTCCGGCTTTTTTTGTTTTGAAAAAGGGGTTATAAGCCTACGATATTGCTTGCTCTCGGCCAATGCTTTTGATACAGTTTGCTTTTGTGAAACCAACCAGAGATATTTTTAGAACATTTTGATACAATCCTTTCGAGTAGATGCCTTGTGTATATTTCCGTTTACACCATGATGGAATGTAGCCCATACTCGTGGATCCGACCATCGGTTTATATTGCAGCGTTTGACAGAACAAAATGTGACAACTGCCTAAGTTATCTTAGAGTACAGAAGACAGAATAGGTTTTGTTCAGTCCTCAGTATTATTACTTTTTTTGCCTTTTGGCTTTGCTTTAATATGCTTTGCTTTGTATGTGTTTTATTGTTTTCTTGGAAAATTTTACCTCAGACTGAGTTTCTACGCAGTCCCCTCTCAACTCCATCTGTGACGCTCGGCCACTCCCAAGAAACAATTGCTCTGTGTACGGCAGCTAAACTAGTGAAGACAACAGTCGTCGTCGTTGTTAGTGTTGTTTAAGGAACAACACACTCAAAAATAAATTGTCTTAATGCATCAGCTCAAAAACTGAACATTATCAGCGGATTACATTTATAGTGTGGGCTTGGACCAATTTGTAGACGCCAAATTAAACTGCCAAAATGACCTTTTACATAAAAATAGGACTTTGATAAGAAAGGCTGCAATCTCCTATTGGACCGTAGATCCCCTGATAATGTGCAGTGCACTTGAATGAACAGCTTTATTTTGAGTGCTTGTTTCCATTGCTTACTGGTCCTCCTCTCGTGGTCAAAATGGAAATGACGATATGACCAAAAAGTGAGACAGACAACCAACCAGCAATCAGTATTCCTCTTCTCTGCTAGCGTATCGCTTTAAGTTGTGAGTTTTTGCATCCAAATAAAGGTAGATTTTCATGACTTGCTGTCACTCTCTCTTTCTGTCTCTAGTCAGCTCACCCTCAAAATCCACTTTTAATCAGGTTGCACTGAGCCAAAATTAGTTCCGCCTTTGTGTTCAACTTATCTCCTCAATGACTTTTACTGGGCGCTCTAGAATAAATAGCCAGGGACAAAGAGTGCAGTTACACAACAGCGCCACCTGATGTCACTAGATATAGCGTTATAGCGTAAGGTCTGCGGTCTACTCCTCTGTCTGCTTGGTGTCAAACCCAGACAAACAAAGGTTTTCGACCAAACAAAAGAAATATTGCGCTACTCAACGTTTTATTTGGTGCTAGAGAGAGTGACATTTTTGTGGACGGTATCTTTCTACTCATTCGTCTTGACTTACTCATTCGCATTTATTTTATCTAAAAAAAAAAAAAGAAGAAGAAGAAAAAAGAAGGGGAAAAAAAGCATAATGCTAAAACTGTTTGCTGCAGATATGGACAACTCACTGGTACTGTTCGATGGACAACAAACTGAAATTATCCACAATTTATATATTTAGATCGCGGGTTTAAAGACCAATGTGCTGCACCTTTCACACAGATTTCTAAAAAATAAAAGAGAACGCCCTTCTCTTCCTTATTGTTTTGTCACAAATTCCTTCTCCGAGCATGAGCAGAATTTATGCTCGTTCTTAGTGGCTTTTTCCCACCAGGAAGCGAGATTTTTATTGCTTTTTATTAGCAGGGGCGGCCAACGCGAGAGCTCTCCGTACTCCGAGTGCGCCTCTTTTGAAAACACAGGCTGGCCCTTTAACCGGAACTTCAGCACGCTGACGTCAGCCAACCCCTGAGCAGTCCGCGCTGATTGGCTGAAGGTGACGTCAACTTCAGTTGCCCCCCATACCTCCCTCCTCCCCCCCACACTCCCTACTAAACCATGACCTCATCGCTTTAGTTCAAGAAAGTGCTAAAGTACACCTTCCTCAACCCCCCTCCCCTCCCCCCTCACTCCCTCCTAACACACATACACACACATTCTAACCATTGTAACCGCCACCTAGCCTAGCAACGCTAACAACCCGGTAGGTTTAAGAGGCTGTAAGCTGGTTGTTTTGTAGCCGAACACCGGTGTTTGATGTCTGGCTGAGTGACTCCCTGCTCGGCGCTGTCAGCTCCGGTCAGCTGGACAGACAGTCCCCCTCCACCACCACCACCACCAAGCACGGCCAGCAGCAGCAGGTAAACACCGACCCTCCGCTACTACCGCCGCCCCCACATGGACTCATGGAGCCCCGCTGAGGCTGAATGACACCCCTAAATACAAAAGTCGGTGAGTGTTTTCTCAACGAGCCGCGTGTTAAAATGCAAATGACAACATGCTAACGATTAGCATGCGCGCTAGTAGTCACTAGCCGCGCGCTAGCAGCTGCTGGCGAGCGAGCGGCTCGCGATCTGCGCTCGTGCCCCTGGCTGTCGCGCGGGCGACTCTCGTCAGTCAGCGCGCGATCCCCCTCGTCGTTCGTGCGCGCCCGCGCCGCGTACTGGGAATTAAAAGCCGTCCGGGTTGAACTTATCCGCGCTATTGCGTCGATCAGCATCTGATTTCTTTTTATTCTTATTTTTTTGTGACTCGCTCCGACCATCACTGGGTGAGTAAAATATTTGATATTTATATTTTCTAGCGCTGCTTTTTGCGCGCTGCGCCTTGTCATCGTCGCAGTCCGTCCGATCAATGGAGCGACTATTATTTAGTGTGTTGCATGCGGACATTTCCATCCACGCGTCATAACAACACAGCTTAGGTTTCCCTCTCGAGCTGCATGCGCGGAACCATTTCATCAAAGTGTCCTTTAATATACAGCGTGTCTTCGTGATGCCTGTACAGTAGCGCTGCGCTTGGTAGTAGAGAGCCCATGGCCGCATTGCGTTCTCTTCATTTTGCCTATCTAGGTCGGTGTATTATATCGCTGTTGCGAGCGCTCATCCTCCGTCATTGTTATTGGGTGATCGAACAGGCCAGCGTCCCATCCAAGTCTTTTGTGTCTCATCTGCTTTTTTACAATAAAAAAAAATTCAAAATTATTTATACGTTGTCAAATACAGTTGATACTGTATTAAGCTGTATTTGTTTACTTTTTTGCCTTGATTCAAATTTATATACATATATATTTATGAAGAAGAAGCCTTTATTAATCCCACATGGGGGAACATTTCATAATTACAGCAACAATACAGTAGAAAAGAATGGAGAGCATATGATTAAGAAGAAATAACATTTTATATACAGTATATATATATATTTATTTTTTGTTTGTTTTTTTGTTTTTTTGTACAAATTCTTATGACAGATCTAGCTATATCAGCAGACGGCCTGTTTTATTTGGGATCCACAACAATCAGGTAGACTTTAGAAATATAATACATTTTTATAATACATTTTATTATTATTCCATATTTCTATTTGAAAACATATAATAGTAGTGAATGATAATGATGCATTTCTTTTATTTTCACATTCTGTATTTCTTTTTAAGGTTTTTCTTGTTTTTTTATTCTCTGAAGAAGCAAACATAGACATTTCCATAACTGCCTTTTTTTATTTTTTATTTTTTTTATTTAGTACGGCAGTTGCTTTCAGGCACATCAAGCTAAATAGCCTAAAGCTGGAGCTAAAAAAAATGCTTTGGTTGGTAAGAAATCAACAAAACCTGTGTGATGAGCACTGATAGAGCTAGCATTAATCCAGTGACTAACCCCATCAGTTTTTTGAACGATCTAAGCACTTCTGAGATGATCTGTAAATCTTGTTCATAAATCTTCCTCTGCCTCAATCCAATGGCAACCCTTTAATCTCCAGTCTCCTGTCTGGATGAACAAATACCTGCACGTTCCCCTTGTTGTGGTCGCCTTTGTGACTTTCAGTGGCTACTCTCTTTGAAATTGCCGAAGAGCGTGTGAAGATGTGCACAACAAATCCATGGTCCATGAGAGAGAGCCCGTGGCAAAGAGGAAAAACTGTACGCTCGGGTGTCATTGTTTGTGGTCTAAACACATCAAGTCATGTCCCCTGTCGTGAGACACTAGTCGACTTTGTGTCGACTAGTGTGGAAGCTCTGGCCACGATGACGTTATGCACAGGGTTAATGAATAACCTGGATGGTATTACATCAGCGCTGGTTGCCCTCCAGTTGCTCCCTTTGTGTTCGTCTTCCCCCTGATGTTGCACAGGATATTATTGATCTGGGCCAATCGTGCTCCGCTCATGGGGTAATTATGAAGGGCCTGTTTGCACGTTGATCCATTTGATGAAGATAACCATATACTCGCAAGGCGGTTGGGGATACATGAGTGTGGAATTTTATGATCTAATCAGCCACCGTCGAGCCAATTGTCTTTCTCCTCGGTGATGTCTTGAGTTTATTTTATTGCTTGATGGGTTTTATTATTATTGCATATGCAGCTTTGCTCTTACGCCACAGGGTTAATTGACAGGTGAAAGCTACCATACCTCTGTGTCACCTCATGCAAATATGGTTGTTGAAATTCCTCAGTTGGAGAAGAAAAGGAGGGCCATGGAAACAGGAATTACATTGGTCCAAAGTGAAAGAGCGCCATCTTGTCCTTCCAAGTCATGTCTGGCAGGACAAGAGGGATGTTGTTTTTTCCACCAGTTTATTGCAGATGGCCGCCAGGATGCGTATCTGCCGTCAGGATGGATGCAGGACAGAAGCTATGCAAATCTTTCCATGCGCGTACAGCACCGTCACCTTTAGCTCCATGCCCCCTCGTCTTCTGATCCGGCATCCTGTAGCATCCCATCACCGTCACCCTCCCTGTGCCCCTCGCTCACCCCAGCCAGACTGTTCCCATGGCAACAGCAGAATCCGCTCCGGGCCTGTAAGCGCCGTCTCAGTCTCCTCGGTTTCTCTCCTCGGCTTGTTTTTCTTCTGTTCAGTCAGACCCTCGCAGCGGGGCTTCTGGCTGCTGCCAATTTTAGCTTTGAGGAGCTTGTTTGGCTTTTTTTTTCTCCTACTTGTTTCATTCTACTAAGACGTAGAGTGATGTGGGGGTGGAGGGGTGGGGGGAGGGAGGGAAGATGCTTATGCCTAAGAGTCACTGTAGTTGTTGTGGTGGTCAAGAGGGCAGCATAAACAATGTTACAGCAATAAATACAACAACAACAAAACAACCGCAGTCGTACACTGTAGCCAGGAACACAAATTACTTCCTGCGTAAACTCAAGAACACACGAGGGGTCAAAATAATTTTAAAACATTTCAGTATTAATTCAATTTAAAAACAAGTGCATTGGCCAAGACCTCGAGTTTTTTTCGCTGACTCTTTTGTATTTGCTATCATTCAAGGCTCCTCCTGCCTTTTTTATTCTGATTTTGTTTCGCCTAGCGCCGCTTCGCAGTCCCCCTCTCGTCCTTAGAAACAGGACCCATTGGGAGCAGAGAGGACTGTCTAATAGGGCGGATGCTTTATGTCCAGAGCAGCAGCATCTCCTTCCCTCACCATCACAATCACGCATGTAAACCCGCACAGCCCTCCCCTCCCCGTCGCCGTCCGCCGCGCAAGAGCGAGTGAGAGAGCGATGGAGAGGGAAGGAGGGATCCTGAGAGGAGAAAGTGTGAGAGGCTGGGCGCTTGGGAGAAATCGCCGTCGTCAGACGTTTGCAGCGTCAGATGCTCAGCAGCGGGGAGACTGACACGGAGGAACAAGAGACGCTGAACCGTTGGCTGCTTTGCTGAAGGGAGGCTGCGTTCGGTACGAGGTAGAGTCTGACAGGTAAGGAGGGGGTGCAGAGTGTGGCGAGGCGGCGAGGCTGTTCTGCAGAGTGGTTGCTGGGGTCACTGCTGCTGCTGCTGCTGCTGCATTGCTGCAGGTCACGAACATGCGATCGAGAGCAAAGATCCACGTTCAGACGCCAGCAGCACGCCGAGAGATTACGGGGCCAACTGGACGAGATTAGGTGTCTGCCGGTGTTGAGACAAACCTCCCACACTCAGATTGCGGACAGAGTCTTTGTGTGCTGCTTCCGTTTTCTTTGTTTTTTTTTCTCACCAGCTCACGCGGCTATCTTTTATTTGATTTCGCCAGGGTTGCCTTGTTTGTGTGTGCACATGCCCCCGGCTCTCCGACACAGCAGCTGCTTGCCGAGGCTGTGTTTACAGTGCAGCCAGTTGCCAGTGTTGGTCTATATTTCCTCCATGTTCCCGGTTGCTGCCGTGCATATATCAGATATGTTGCCAGGCAGCGGCAGCATGTGCTGGCCCGCAGCATGCGGGAGACATATGATTATCTGGTACATCTTAGGTTTTGGCACGGCCGTTTGAAAGTTAGTTTATGGGAATATGAGCCCCCCCCCCTTCCCGTCCTCCTGTCTCCCAGCTCCTTCTTTGATGGTCGGCTTTCTTTCTAATCATCTCTATCCTTCTTTGTTCGCTGTTGGCCAATCCTTTCCTTTTTTTTTTCTCGCCCTCCACACCTGGAGCTGGCCGAGTTGCTAGGCAGGAGAGATCCTAAGTGAAAACATCCCTGGTCTCCTCCTCCTCTCCTTCCGTCATGGCTGTCTCAAAGCAGAGGTGAAGGGTTTCAATGGATGTCTTCCAAAGGGACTGGTCATCTGAAGAGCCACCACTACCACCGCCTCACCTGCTCTGACATTCCTGTTATTAATGGATGTTACTGGCACTTCAGACGGTGGCGTGAGACTGTGTTCTTTTATACAGCTCCACCTCTCGCCGTTCATTTTCATCACCTCCTCACGTCGTACTCTCCCTTTCCAGCCGAGGTTTAAACCCCCATTTAGCTGTCGGGGTAATTGAGAGTAGTGGCCCATTCATTTTTCATGACACCGCGTGCCCGTGGATGAATAAAACAACGCGGGCCGCATTCACGTTCTGACCTTCTCACTTGTCGCGTGACACCTGGTTGACGAAGGGAGTGGTCCTCCATCCAAGTCAGCAGACACACACGCATGAAAGCCATTGATGTTCTCGCCCCCATCAGTGTGTGTGTGTGTGTGTGTGTGTGTGTGTGTGTGTGTGTGTGTGTGTGTGTGTGTGTGTGTGTGTGTGCGCATCTGCGTGTGTTTGCACCTGATGGCGAACATACGAACGCCGTGGCAAATGCGAAGGAATAAGGAGGTCAAAGTAATTGGTGGTGATAGATAGAAGGAGGCAGCATGTCGGGCTTATGGATGGCTCCCCATAACACACGCACGGACGAGCACACACACTCACACACACACACACTCACATGCACAGCATGCACAGGATGTCACGCAGGCTGTTGCCTGTGTCCAGACCTGCTCTCTGAATTCCCCTGGCTTAATTTATCTCATGCCCCCAGTTTCCTGTTTCATGAGCTGCTGCACAGGAGACCCTCGATCAACAACAGCCAACCTTCACGCACAAAGCGCAGGCGAGCGCGCACGCCTGCGTCCACTCGACGCGCGTGTCTAACTTGGGGCTGCGGCTTTGGATGTGCGACACCCTGTCAGATCAGAGGGTCAACAAATCCTGCCGGAGAAGCGGCTTTTAAGCCTTTAAATAACTTTATAGTCATGTTCAGTATTGTTTTCTATTTTTAACGCTCAAGGTCCTCAAAGTCTTCCAATAAAAGATCAGACAGATGCACCAAAATACAGCGTGCGATTGAAGGCGGCTGATGAATGAACACCGCGGTTGCTTTGTGGCAGGTGGGATTAGGAAGTCTGTGTTTGTTTTATTCGGCGCTGTCATCGACGCTCCTGATGCCTCCTGATGGCTTCGCTCATCGGCAGGGGCTTCAAGATGACCGTAGCCGCTGCTGACATGGGGCAGAACTCAAACAGGCCATTTGGTGGCGCATAAAATTTCTCGCACAAATAATGTGATTGTCTTCTAACCTTCACCTTCCCCCTTTCTGTTTCTTCTGTTTTCCGTCCGTTCCAGGCACCATGGATCTCTCCGCGTCCACTCCAGTGGAAGCCCTCATCCACTAAATTCACCTCCTCCCCACCTCAGTCTCACCCTCACCCCTCTCCAGCGGTTTAATCTGCCTCCCCTAACCCTCCCCCGGCAACTCGCACCTCACTCCCTCCCGAAAGGCCGACCGCTCGACCCACCGTCAAAAAACATGGCAGGAGAGAAAGGCCCGACCAAGCGAAGCGCCATGGACATCAAGCGCCTGGCGAGCCTCATCCAGAGAGGGACGAGCCGCCTGCTGGTGATCGACAGCAGGACGTTCTCTGAATACAACGCGTCGCACGTGCAAGGCGCCGTCAACGTCTGCTGCTCCAAGCTGGTGAAGAGGCGGCTGCAGCAGGACAAGGTGTCTGTCACTGAGCTGCTGCAACCCAACGGCAAGGTGAAGGTGAGGCGGCAATGTACTTTAACATGAATGTACTGTAGAACAGGAGTAAAGGATACCGTGCCTACGCACTGCAGGTGTGGTGTCACGCAAGTGTCTGGAAGATTTGCTGTATTTGCACAACTGTGGTATTTTAGTCAAATAACAAGGCCTTTGAGACATTACCCACAGTCATTACAGTTGTTGTAAAATCAGAAAGTCACAGAGCAGAAGACCAGTGGAATTTTCATTGTGAGTAAGCGGTCGGTCCCTTAAAAGAAAGTCGAACTGGTTACACAGGAAGGGCCTGTGTGAAGTCTGCACTTTGTTCACGAAAAGAGAGTGGCCTTAATAAAGACATACGTCACTAAGTAATCATTTCATGTCCGACAATTAGGTCGTCGTTACAGTCTTTCTCGGTGAATTTGTTACGTCTTTCTTTTTCTTTCCTGTTTCATTCTGAAACCAGTATCATGTTCTTTATTTATATTTTTATATCAGTAAATTTCCCACTTGACTCTCTAACAAATATGCATGAGGGATCTTCAGTGTGTGTGTGACGTGCGCTTGCCGAGAAAAACCAAACAACAACCAAAAAAAGTGCCAGGAAAGAGTAAAGTTTGCCTTGTAGTTAATGGCGCACCCCGCTCAAGCGCTCTCTGGCAAGATAAGGTCTCCTCAGTGTCTCTGTGGGTCTTCCTGAACATTACCCTCAGCCTGACTCGTGTACAGCTGTGGCCTCAGCGCACACCGCATCCACAGGCGCTATATTTGGAAGGCGGGCTGGCATACTGTATGTTTGTTGCTTATCAGCGGCCCTGAAATTGGATCCTCGTGTTTTCCATGACTTCTCCTGCGAATATGACAGCTTTTTTTCTTTTTTTTTTTTTTTTTTTTTTTTTCCATGGCCCCTCTGCCCGTGGCATACCGCCTCTGGTATTTTTAGTTGCCGCGTGAAATTGAAGGAACTCCGAGAGGGGACACCTAAAGTGGGGGGCGGCGGCCCGCGTTTGCATGTTTTATGTGTCGGTGTGATTTATGCAGCTGCGGTGATGTGTCCACGAAGATTCCACTTAGTATTTTAGGAAAAGTATTTTACCTGTTTATTACCTATCGCACGTGACTCACAGAGGGCGATGACAGACGGCAGGTCGTTAGCATAGTTTTCTTAGGTGTGACTCTTGCACTTCATGAAATACTCTTGACTTCCTTTACTGCTCTTTTACTTCCTTGCTGGCAGCTGCTTGAAGATCCTTACCTGCAACACTCTTCAGTTGATTCATTTATGCCCCGTAACCTCTGTATGGGTCCCAGGGTGGAGGAGAACAGACTGACTCTTTATTCCTCTCAGCGTCCAGCCAAAGCACTTAAATCAGCTTTAGCGTGCACAGCCCACCAAATGGGCAAGTCGCTGTTAAATTGCAGCAGTAGATTATTGCTCTGCCGCTCCTGCTGGACAACACTTAGCATTTGTAGGTGGCTGACACCTTTGTAATGGTCAGATGGTAAAATAGAGGAGGACTGTGGATTTTGGTTCCTCTCTCAAGCCAAACGATCTTTGCTTCAGTTTACTGCGTCTTTACAACGGCCGCGTTGGCCGCGACTCCACTGTTGCCCGCTGTTTCTCACCAACTCTGTGCCTCGGCAATTTGCTTTAATTGACCTTTATTGCGGTGGGCTTCTGGCAGCGGGAGCTCCACGTCTCCCCTCTCGCTTGAAAATTACCACTATTACCTGAACAAAGATCTTGTGTAATTCCTCCTATGTTCACATTTTCCATTTTCACAAACCTGGCCACTTTAGAAGATATTGCGGACCACACACAAGCGATCCTGCTACTTGTAACTTTTGTTTTCCAAGTTAATTTGAGCTGCAGATGATTTTTTTTTTGCAACACAGAAACAGAGGCAGCTTGGGAAAGCAAACTCTAAACCACTTCTGGAGTTTTGTAGCTCTGGTCAGAGCTGCAAACTCAAATGTTTGTTTGTGAACTGGCTCTACTGGGTCAATCTCTCTGTGGCGAGCATCTCGCCCGCTGTGGCCCCCTGCAGGGTCCGAGCCTCCCACCTCATGACACCTCCGTGTCCCCGTCTGCCTCAAACCCGCCCAGGCTCGTGACCTCTTTCATTTCGTATTCCTTTTACCTCTCTTTCTCTTTCCTTATCAGATATTTCCCCATGGCTTGGTTTATTATTATCCACTCCCCACCCTTGGTAAAGAGGATAAGGCTTGCGATTAATGCTAGGCTGGATAAAGCCGGTGTAGCAGTGCGAGAGGGGGAGGGCCCAACCGAGCCCAGACGCTTTTGTTATTGGTTAAGCATGACATCATCCCTTTTGTGTGGCCACTGGCAGGCTGCGGGCTGGGCACGTGCAGCCTGGCCGTGTGGCGTTGGAGCAGGCTCCTCGCTAAACCCCCGCTCACGCACGCACACACACAGACACTTCATCCTCTCTACCCCCCACATGGCTCTGAGCATCACCAGGAGCCGCCTCAACCAGCCAAGAAAGCAAAGGACACCATTGTGGCTCTTTGTCGGGGAAGTGAATGCAGGAAGCGGCGGAGCAGCACCGAGGGTATTCACCGAGCGGCTGCTGCTGCCTCCGCCTTCCCCTCCGCCCGCCTCCCGCCTCACATCCCATTCAGCACTAATAGCCTGGCGTCCCCCACGGCGCTGCACTCACCCCCTTTCACGGATGCGCTCATCGCCTCGGTTTGACTGAGCTGAATGAACATCCCTGACCAGCGCAGCACCAATCAAAATGGTGTCGTCTTTCGTCTCCCTGTTTCACAGCCCTGCGTCCCTGCGTGCTGATGCCTCCCCGTGCCAATGTGGGTCAAAAAGCATCAGTGGCTGTGGGTTACGTGTGGATGTGACACTGCTGGGAGAGGGAGAGAGATGGACCAGGCTCAGCCGGGAACGGGGCTTCCTCGTGCCTTTTCCGACAGGCAGCGGGGCAGGCAGCTAGTTTCTTGGCTTAAGCGCGTTTAATCCCCGCTGCTGTGGCTGGGACAGCCGGCCAGACAGACCCGACAGATGGACCAGAGGTTTTTCACAACCAGCCGCTTGCCTGGGGAAGTACCCACTTCCTCCATGCGGCCATGATGGCCAGACTTTTTGATGAATGACAATGAGGGAAGAAGAGAAGATGGAAGCTTGCAGTTATTTTATGATTTTTTTTTCTAATTTTATATTTTTGCTGCAAAGTCAGCAGCTTCTATTCAAACATTCAGTATTATTATTGAAAAAAAACAACTACAATAAACTGACTAATTATGGGATTTGTGGTTGAAATATCAGTAATTGGTCAATATGTTCACTTCAGTGCATACTTAAATTAAATTAAATTCAGCGATAACCCGAAACAATTTCAAGTATTTTTTTTTCCCATTTCATTACTTGCTGGCTCTCCATTTTTTGTCCACTTAAGTGAAGGGCCAATTCAACGGCACCAATACTCCAAACTACATCCATTACTTTTACCAAATCAGCTCAAAGATTAACTGAATCAATGTTTTAGCGTGAACAAGTTTGAGCAAAATATTTTCGTCAACGTTCCAACTTCCAACTTCTTCATTTACAAACCACTAGGACTCCTGTCTCGACTCTACTAGACACAATAATGAACAGCAACCCAGTCATTCTTATCTGATAAAATGGCCGTGTAGCAGCAGAGAGGGCCAGGTGACTGTGTGGTATCGTCTTTTGATCTTAATTCTGAGGCAAGGATGAGTGGCCTGCTGCCCAGAACAGAGCAGGAACACACGTGACGCTTTGTTTTAGCGAAGGAGATTGATGCTGTGTGTCACACTAACCTCACCAGCGTTGCCGCCTAAGTGGCGAGGACAACATTATTTCTCCCTCTAACGAAAGTCAGACAAAGGTCGCTGACACTGACGGGTTTCTTTGGAATTAGCAAATTGGTTCTCAACAGCCTTTTCCTTTCTTTTTCTTTTCTTTTCTTTTTTACAGCAGAAGCGTTTCAAACTGAGGGGAAACCACATACGTTCGTCACGTCTCATCTGGCGCGACAGTCGCGGCAGAACTGAGAACTTTTGTTCATGACTCACTGGGTGGATTGTTTCCAATTCGTCCTGAGGGCAAACTCTGGGAATTTTCTCTACTGTTTCATTCATATTTTCTCTTCTCCTCGGGTTCAAACAAAGACGCCGTCGCTGCCAGCGCTTTTCCTTCAGAGCGGATATGTCATGTGTTTGCTTTGATTAGGTCAGAGTATGAATCATTGTGTGTTTAAAAGATCCTTGTGTTTGACAGGGGCACACACTGGAATATTAGTGTGGCGGCAGTTGCTTTTAGGGTAGTAAAAAGAAAAGCTTTTTAGAGGGAACGACTGGAGATGTTTTGCTGATATGAAATGAGGCCTTTGATAATGTACCAACCGGTGAGGAAGATGACGTATTACTAGACCTACAGCAGTCAGGTTTTTTTTTTTTTTTTTTTTCCAAAGGACCCCCTCCCTCAATTGTGAGACGCAGCCTTGCATGTCCACCAGAGCTCTGGCAGGATTCAGTTTCAGAAAGAAAAACCCAATAAAGCGCGTGTGTCATTCTTTATTGTCTAAACGCGGTTAGTAAAAGTTATTTTTATTTTTCTTCCTCCCTTTTCTTTTGGTCCTTGACTGCCACCTCCTGTGCAGGTGCGTGGAGTTCACCCGGGTCGTTGAGCGCGTACGCGCGACACTTCCTGGACTGTTAGGGAAACATTAACGGCCTCTCGCCGTGCAAACGTCTGCCGGCGTTCAGGGGCTTTTCACCACCCGTCAAAAATCTCTGCCAGTTCCGAAACGTGCACACACACACACACACACACACACACGCACACACGCGCACGCTTTTCCGCCAGTGTACTTTTGCGGACTTTCCACTGCAGACGCCGACTTCCTCAAACTCTCTCAAACATAATACCGATTCTCCACGCACGCGCGCTTGAACTTGTTACCTGAACCCAGAAGTGGAAACTTGCTTTTATTTTAGTCCCCCGTTATGATCGTGGCAGTGAAGGGAAGTGGCAGCTGCCGGTGCCAATCAATGACATCATCCGCCCCCCCCCCACCCCACCCCACCCCAGCGCGCGATAGGTGTATGTCACACCCAGAGTCTGAAACAGACGGACTGAAAGCAGAGGTCACCCACCGCCTGCTGCAGCGGGTTCTCCTTTGTACGTTGAACACACTCGTTTAAAAAGTTTCTTTCCCGGCTCTTCGCTTCATGCTCTCATGGAGCTGAAAACTTTATTTGTGTGTGGGAGTGGGGGGGGGGGAAATGGGGTGGGGTCGTCATGAAGAAGTAGAAGTACTCTCGGTGGGACACCCCACAGGGGACGCTGGCGTCAAGAGGACCCAGACTGCGCTTGAGCCATTTTTAGACTGTTTAGTGCTGATGCTGCGTCACAGGCCAGTTCACACACAAACAACATGCACGACCTTGTCGCCGTTCAGGAACACAGCTGAGGTCGGGGGGGACTGGTTTTCAGTGATTTGTTTTTATTTTCTTCCCGTGTATGACCAGGGCTGCTACCGTCACCGCTGTCCCCCCCCACTGATATATTTGGTTGCTCAGGCTGCGACTCGCAGCTCTGCGTCAGTCCCACCAGTTCACTCTCACATTTCAAACTCGGTCGGTGAAGAACGTGGCAGAACGTGGCGATGCAGCACAGAGAAGACCAGCTCACACGCACGCATTGAAAACACAAGCTGCAGCTAAAAGCCTCGTCCGTCGCCAGTGGAGCTGCCTGCCTGTATCGCAGCGTCGTCGCACAACCTCACAGTGACATTTCTGCACGGCCGCTTGTCGGGGGGGGTCGCGTTCGGCTTTCCACCTCGCACCGCCTCACTGAGCGAGGAGACGCTCGCAAGCGTTCCGACCAACGATCAAAGGTGGCAGCCAGTCACCGTGCAGGACACGCGCCCTGTTTATTGAAGTCCTTTTAATCCTCCACTGAAGTTTTTATCCAACGTCACCAAGTGGGAAGACACAGAGAGGCAGCGAGGCATCTTGTTGTTCCAGTCGTCCTCCGTGCACGCTCACGTGCACGTGCACGTATCCTCTTTAACTAATAGTTAAAATGTTGTTTCCTGCCGCCATGGCAGCCTTATGCTGCAGCACTGTAGCTTTCAGCTTTCCATCAGCCGCCTGCCCCTCCGTCTTCTTTCCCCAGTTTGTCCTTTCGTCCTGCTTATGGGCGGCTCTTCACGTTCTCCCCCCTTTCCCCTTTGATTCTTTTGTGAATTCCTCTCGCTTCTCACCACCTCCTCTGAACGGTCGCCCCTTGCGTCTTCCTCTCTGGATGCCGCCGGCGTTCCTTGTTTACCTGCAGTGTGTATGCGTCACAGAGAGCCCGGCCCATTGTGGCAGGAGGGATGCTGTAGCACTGCAGAGGGATGAAAGATCTGTAATGCAGTCTGACAGGCAGCACTCTTGCTCCCCCGGGTCGTTGACCTCTGGAACTGCAGCAAACTCCATGCACATCAAATGATGAAATGTCTTGCCTGTGTTTTTTTTTCCAAGTATTAATGCTTTTTTCTCAATAAAGAGGCAGGGCTATTGCTTTGCCTGTTTTACTAAAACTGAATAAACTGCGTATCATTTAAACAAGCAAACATGACATTTGTCTTTGGTTTTAGAATGTGCATTCTTATTTTTTGTAGTATAGATATCTAGAATGTTTGAGGGTATGTCTGTGTGGTTAGAAAATGAAGATAAATAGGACATGTTCAAGCACAGAAAGTGTGGGCCTGTAATGACTGCCTGCCTACTTGTCTTCTATTCTGGTTACGATCTGGCCAGTGGCTATTCCACTTCACCGCTCAAACATTTTGCACTATTATCAAATGAGACCGGTTGTATTGTGCGTGAGCACATTTTCCTGTGTGCACAGGTATGTACAGTTAAGGGGCCTGTAATCCCCAGCTACTGAGACTTGGCACCTGAATTAGATCTGATCTCATTAGGATTAGGTGCTAAAATTATCCCAGGCTTGTGAAGATGGGAGTTGTGGGGGATTTAAAACAAAGGCACAGAGACACAAAGAGGAGGACAAAGAAAGGAACCCGAAGAAGTCTCGCAGCACAACATGGGTGTTTTCAGAGCTGCTGAGAGCTTGAGCTGCTAGTACGGATGCCACAGACCTTTATTTTGTAAGAATTGAGGTAGCATAGCATGAAAGAGCTGAAAGAAGGCGAGATGAAAGTCTGCAATTCAGGCTCAGGCTTATCATCGCTTATAGCTTAAAGACAAAAGAGACTTTGAAGACATTAGTGGAAACCCCCTTCTGGAAGTTTATAGCGTTTTTGAAGTCTGGCAGGAGGGATGCAAGAATGAAATGCTCTGCTCTCCCGTTTTTATGCTTTTCCAGCTGTGCACGCTCCCTATGGGCGCAATATCAGTAATTCGGCTGAACTTCAGCGCCCGGCAATGTGACTCACTCACCTGCAGAGATGATACAACGCTCTGCTACAGCCATTTCATAACCAAGTGCAAAAAAAAAAAGAAAAGTAGACGGGGGGTGCTGTGTGCAGTGTTTGTCCAGGGGCAAATGATTTTAATCGACATTTTTTGAAGGTTTGCTGTCACATTTGCTGAACAGAGCAAACAAAAAGCGACGCACTCGCTCTTCGGCGTCCTCGTCCATCTTCTCTCGCCTTGGCCTCCCCCCTGCTTTGTTTTCCTCCTGCATCCTTCTCCATCTCTTTCTCTTTGCCTCTCATCTCCCGCTCCCACCTCTCGCCACCCCTCCCTCCCTCCCTCCATCCCCCATCCATCCCTGAGCTCGCCCTGCTTCCTCCTCCCTCTCTCCTCTCCTGTCCAGTGGCGGTTCAATGATGCAGTGATTCATAGCTGCGGCGGGCTCTGCTATTGGTCATGTGACCGAAGCCTGCCTGACAACATGGGGAACAACACAGCCTTGGCTGTTTTGTCTATGTGCGCGCGCACAAATGCACACTCACTCCGCGGGCTGGAAGGCAGACACTGACGCATGCTCAGACACCACCCTCCTCTTTTTCGCAGTCTTAACACAGCGCGCTGATGCATCGATGAATTTCACCATCACTCACAATGAATCGGTCTTTTCTCCATAATTATTATCATTACATGTGTGTAAACACCAGCTAGTTCACAGTGCTCACTTCCTCTAGGTTGTCATCTCTTCCCTCCATGAGTCTGGAAGTTTTATTCTCTTTATTGAAGCCTCCCAGTGCATCGTAATTGACGGACGTGAGCAATCAGTGGGATTTTCCCCACAGCAGCTCACACGAGGCACGCTCACTATGCCATTTCTTGCTGCATGCTTCCTGGTGCTGTCGATGGTGCCGCAGCCGAGGATCCACACCTCATTTTTTTTGCCATTTGTCCCTTGTGCAGGTGGAGCTGGGCAGGAAGCAGGAAGTGGTGGTTTATGACCAGAACTCCAAAGAGGCGGGGCATCTGTCCAAAGACGGCTTCGTGCACATCCTGATGGGAAAACTCGAGAGCACCTTCCACAAAGTCTCCCTGCTCACCGGTAATCAATCATCTTTTCTTTTCTTTTTTTTGCTCTCTACTTATATGTGCTCAGTGGTCAGGCGTGTGCTTCCTTCCTTGTTCCCCATCTTGTATCTAAATGTTGCACTGTCATTCCACACTTTGGTCAGCAGATGTCAGTGATTAGCACAAGTGCAGCAATTTCCCAAAGGCGTTAAACAAGTTATTCCTGATCTGAACTGGTAGAGGTGTAGTGTGTAACTCTCTCACACACACACACACACACACACAAGTGTGAAGTCTTGCTTCCAGGATACAGAACCTCTCTGATGACGCTTTGATGTTTAAGCTTCCCTGAAGTTTCTCTCGTAAGCAGCATCACTGAAGCTTAACTTCAGTCCGCTGGCCTTATTTACCACAGTTATGATCCCGTCATAGTGTCCACTAAGCACACTAAGACTTATAATTGAGCCCCGGCAAGGCTGCTAATAGCCCTCATTGAGTTAACAACATCTCGGCTGTGATGGGTTTTTTAGGGCCGACATTGCACACCCGTCCATAAGCAGAGGCTTATGAATCTGTCCCAAATGTGTCAGTGCATGCTGGAGACCGTAATCTGCCTCAGTCAGGATTGGGAATGAGGCGGTGGAGGCATGCTGGTCGGGCAAATCTCCTCCCCTCAGCATCCCACATCCTCGTTCTCCTCCTCCTCCTCCTCCTCTCAGTTCTGTCCCTCCACTGGGAGATTAGCACTTTTTCATGAGTCATTCATAGATGCCTTGGATTGTCTAAAAGCTCCCAGGCTCTGAAATTAGTCACGGCGACTAAGATGCACTGAGCACACTGTATGTACACACACACACACACAGACACACATCTATGTTCAGTATCACTCACACACTTCGGCTGACTGCCTCAAAAAGGCAGATTTTTCTTCCTCAGCAGTCTGAGACCAACATTATTCTGCTTGTAATCAAAGACTCCCGGTCAGCGGTTCTCTCCTCATCCTCTGTGTTCTCTCTGCTTCAGTCGCGCCCTCTGAATCACACTTCTCACAATTTTTTTCTGCTGTTTCCACGACAACAGTGGAAGAAAATATTCCCCAGTAGGACTCAGCCAATGGCATAAGCCGTTGTTTGGGTGCTTGTATTATCAGGGTCAGTGGAGCTGGCAGCCTGCGACCGCTTCATATCTATGAGGCGGGGGTGGGAGGTGGGATGTGTGCAGGGTTGCGTGTGCAGACCCTGCATGCACCTTTGCATTCGTGCCTGAATGCAGGTGTGCAGGAGAAGGCGGCAACAAAGCGCTGCGTGGTGTGTTTGTGGGTCAGGAGAAGGTGCAGAGTTTCCATGAGAGGGATAGCGTGTGAGACAAGAAGGGGAAAAGGTTGCCTGGCAGTTCTAAAAGCTCCTGCTTCTCGTTTATAATTAAAGAGACAGACTTCTAAACAGGAGATAGATGGTGGTGGGGGGGGGATTATTTTTATCTGTTGATGTCAGCTCTAAACACGATCTGTCTAAGAACAGAAACAAGGAAGCAGCTGGTCCTGAGGCTTTGTGTATGTGTGTGTGTGTGTGTGTGTGTTGGATGTGTGAGATTTGATTTATAACCTGTTTGTTTTCTGTGTGTGGATGACTTAGGCACAACAGCAGCCAGACAGGCAGATGACAAGCCAGATAAGTCTGGAGGTTGTGGTGTCACGCACCAGGCTGTGGCATGACAGTAATGTTTGTCTGTAATGAGCAAATTCAGGAAATAACATTTTTCTTGAATTTGCTTATTGTAGAAAAATGAAAATGAAAAATCTCCATTTTCCTTCCTTAATTTTTTTTTCTTGAATATTTGTTTCTCTCCTTCTTCTTCTTCTTAGACTCCCCCCCCCCCCTCCCCAGCCCCCACCCTCTTCTCCCCCTGCCCTCCCACTGTACCTTTGATTTACGAGGCTAATAATTCCTGCGATGACTTCATATCTCACTGATGTCTTATTTTGAGTCTGGCGTTTGCAGACCGCACATGCAAAGTGCACCTTTGCTATTAATCAAGCAAATGATAGCGCAAGTGTGAGGCGGGAGGTTGGGAGGAAGGGTCAGGTGGAGATGAGAAGCAAATATTACCTAAATGGGATGGAGCGAGCAAATGAAAGAATGATTAGTGGGCTGAGGTGTTACTTATATAGAAGCTTGTCGAGATAAACTCTGACTTTACATGGACTCTCCAGTCACGGTTATGAACTGGATCCGGGTTTTAATCAGATTAAGGGTCTTGTGTTGACGTGCGCTCAGAGAAACCAGGATATCCTGCGACCTTTAGATGTCACAGCACAAGCAGCCGCAATTTTCAGATCCCAGAATAATAAAGGCACCGTGACTTATTGTAGACTTCAAACTCGAAGCCTGCAACCAGACGCTTCTCCTTTCTAAATATCCAATAATATTTAATTCCTCATTATTGAAGGACAAAATTTAGTTGCCTCAGAAGTAAAAGGCTCTTGTTGCGCTTGTTTAGCTCATTCACCACTGGCTGTGCCTCTGCAGAGAGTCATTAGCTGATGGTATTTATGACTAGGAGTACATGCAGTGTATATATAATGTGGAGTTGTCGAGTTGGGTAACAAAATCAGGGTTTCTCAAAATTGGGTTAAGGGCTCAGAATATGATATTTACATGCAGTGCAGGGGATGATGAAAGAAGAGAATGAAAACTGCCTGATCGCAACCAGGACACTTGAGCCCATGTAAGTGTAGTCAATAACTCAAATGACTCTGGATGCCGATGATGTCATGATGTCTGGCTGGAGGCAGTGTTTTTGTTCTAGAGAGAAGCAATCAGCGCATCAAATGAGTTGTGGTCAGATGCAGATAGTAGCGCGGTGCGTGCCGGCCTGGCTGGAACATGTTATTGCGTGCGTGCACATCGTCGATGTGCTTGCTCACGCACATGTCGGTGGCATTTTTATGTTGTTGCCTCACTGGGTGCATGAAAGCGTTTGTGAGAAACATATTTGTAACTGAGGACGAGCCATATTTTTCAACCGCAGGGATGATCTCACCCGGTTGGAGCTCAGGCTGATGTGTCTTTGCCTTTTTTGCAGCGGCTTTGACTCTGTGTGTTTGCATGTGTGTGTTTCTGTGTGTTGTGCGTGCGTGCGTGCGTGCGTGTGTGTTTTTCTGTTGAGCAGAGGAACACGGCCGGTCCGGAGCCAGCTGCGACCCTACTGGGTCTGAAGTTTGCGTGTTTCCCACCAATCTGCAAGCCACAGCCAAGCCACAGGCAACACTGCATGCTGGCGTGTAGCTGGTGTTTAAGCCAGTGCCAGCTACGCAGTCTGCCTATGTGTCAAATTGGTTGTGATGTACGACGTTGGCCTGCCAGGATGAAAGGTTTTGATGTTGGCCCCGAAACCCCATGTTCTAGATTTAGCAGCGAAAAGTAGCAGAGGCAAAAGAAAAAAAATATGATCAAGTCAGAGAAAAGAAAGTGTGGAATATGCACTCGGGCTCTGCTGAGGAAGGAAGGATCAGCTGGATTTCATGTGGATTTATGGCATTTTAGAGGTGGCTTTAGAAACTAGTTATTCATAGCGCAGGTTTTTGTTAGTGTTCCATGGAAATCTAATAAAATCAAGAAAAAGGAGAAATGAAAAAAAAAGGTGTTTAAGTAGAAGCTGACAGAAGGCACAGAATTGCATCATGAAATGGGAATTGAAGGTGCGGAGACTGGGAAAGAGATTTACAAGGTAGGCTACCCTTAATCTCTGCCAGACCCATCTGTCAGTTTTTGTTCTGATCCATAAAACATCACAGCGCCCGGTCAAAGGACTGAAAGTGTTCAAAAGGTGGCAAAAGGGAAATGACACATGGTACCAGCCCAGCACATGCCTGCAATGTGTTTATTCATCCCAGCACAGCCATCCATCAATCAAACGTGTTAATACAGCACCTTTCATCCATTTTATTTTTTACATTCAGTAACACTTTGGCTTATTAAAAGCACTAAGAGACAGCATTAAAAGAATAAATACTGTAGGGATCAGTCCAACATTTCTTTTCTCATTCCAGTCTCTAAAATTAAGTTGTTATTCTGTCTTTTGCTTAATGTCATTGTGCATTCACAAAATACAGCGTTGGCTCAGTTCTATTTGAACTGAAGTTAAAAAAAAAAAAAAAATCTTCCCAAATTTAAACACAGAAATAAAGATGAAAAGAAATGACAGAGAAGTGTCGGCCCGGCGTGTAAGCTTCAGTTCAGACCTTGAAGAGGAACTTTTATATCAAATGCGTTTTCTGTAATTTTTTTATTTTTTTATTTTTTGTGCACCGCCTGATTGGCAGACATAGTTTTGCTTCCTTTCATGTTTGCGTGCTTGCTCAGACATCGTCACGCCGTCAGCCCGCGGCGGCGTTGACAAGACGAGACACGGCGGCGACACACTTGACGAAAGGTGTCAGCGGGCGGACGACGCCTCCCGTTTTCCCCTTTCTTGTTCTCACACTCACATCCCCCCCGGGAGGTTCCCGCGTCGCCCGGGGCTTCCATGAGCTCAGGTAGAGGGCGCGACGGCGCAGGCGCAGGTACAAAGGTCGGCTCAGCTCTGCGTGTGTCTCCTCAGAGGCCCTGTACAATGGGCCGGCGGTCTGTCTGCGTGTTTGAGCGCGTGCGTGCGTGCCCCTGCGTGCGTGCCCCTGTGTGCGTGCCCCTGCGTGCGTGCCCCTGCGCGTGCATCAGAGAGAGGCTGAAGAAGTGAGGTAATGGTGGGAGGCCGAAACCTCACAATGCGGCCGTTCACGGAGAGACATTCCAGCGAGCCGCGTGAGGAGCTCCGTTTGTGTCGGCGCGTACGTGGTTTATGTGGCTCTGTGCACGTTTGCATAAATACGTGCATAAGAAGCAGAGCGCGCACGAGTCAAAAGCGGACTCTCAAGTGATGATGTCCTCCTCGTGGTTGAATTAAGAAAAGAAAGAGAATGGAAGTCCACCCAGTGCTGTTGCTGAGAGAGGAGATGGCTGAGTTCAACACGACGATCCAGGAGCTCCGCCAGGACAAAACACTCAGCAAGGCCACCTTGGTCAGTGTGAACAGCAGGCCAGAGGGTCACTAACCTGAGGAGAGCTATCAGGGAGGTCACGACCCTCTGCTTCCTGGTGTTGGTTTCCAGAAGTTCCTGTTTTAGCCCACGCTTTCTTTAACCCTAACCCAATGGAGGGAAGTAAAGGAAGGCGTTCATTTCTTGAGAGTTCCCGGGCTGACCTCACATACTGGTACTGGTGTCACAAAACACTGGAAAAACAAAGTCAACGTGCTCTCCTGCGTTAGTGTCGAGTGACAGGGGCCTTCAGTCGACGCGCTGCATGTCAGGCCTCAACGTGCTGATTCCATTAAGAACTTGTTTTCGTGGCAGGTCACCAGGTGGAAAAAAGTGATTGGACACCTCGTACATTTGTGTTGCGCCGCATTGCGCAAAAGAATCAGTCTTGAGTCTCCGAGCGCAGTTCATGTTTGGTGAAATCGCCATGAATAACCCCGACATGCTGCACTGTTCCACCCAGCTCAGAACTGGATGTCTCAGCACGTCCTTGGTACTAGAACCAAAATAATTTAGTTCACTTGTTTTGTCTCATTTACAACAAAATAATGCAGCCAAACCTTTTAAAACACACAAACAAACTTGACTTGAACAAAATTGGCAAATATTTAATGACTGTAATTTGGACGGAGTAGAATTTTAAAAGTGTCCGAAAGTGTTTTTCACATCTGCATAAAGTGTTGCCTGCCAAGAGGACCATCTGGAGTTTGTCTCCCCAGGCAGACAAATAAATGTATAATTATGTCTGTAATAGCAGCGATCAGCAGTGATGAATCGATGTGTGTGTGTGTGTGTGTGTGTGTGTGTGTGTGTGTGTGTGTGTGTGTGTGTGTGTGTGTGTGTGTGTGTGTGTGTGTGTGTGTGTGTCCTCGCTGGGCCCTCAGGTGTGTTGTGATTGACCACGTCGCAGGTCGCAGAGGTTGAACTTCAGTCCCCCCCCCCCCCCCCCCCCAAAAAAAAACCCAGACCTGACCCCCCTTCCCATCCCACCCCCCCTTCCTTCTTCCGTCCTAGCCGTCTCCATTA
This sequence comes from Nelusetta ayraudi, assembly GCF_046127955.1. NCBI lineage: Eukaryota > Metazoa > Chordata > Actinopteri > Tetraodontiformes > Monacanthidae > Nelusetta > Nelusetta ayraudi. The sequence continues at coordinate 6,757,864 of NW_027466103.1, read as the reverse complement.
CGCCGCGGGGAGCTCCGGCCGATCAATGATTTCATTGAGAAGGAGCCAGCGGTGCCATTAGGAGGTGAGCTCACCTTCCCCTGGGACCCCAGACACGTTCTTCTGAATGACCTCGCCTCGCCGCTTCCCCCTTTGCTCCCCCTCCCCTCCCCTCCCCTCCCCGCCCCTCCTCTGTTTCACGGTGCTGAGAACAGAGCGCTATTTTTAGGCCCCAGACTCCTGCGGTCATCACATCTGGCGCCAGTGGCCTCGGTGCTCTCACCCCCGGCCTGCAGATAAACAAACACACACATGCACAAGGACACACACACACACACACACACACACACACACAGCGGCCCCGCCCCAGCAGCACAAAGGTCAACCAACCCAAATGGCCCCCTCAGAAATATCCATGACATCACCTCCTCACCCTGAGAAGTGTTACAGCCTCGAAGGGGCCGTCGCTCCGTGACATAACGCTGCTGTTCCCTCTGCTCTCGCTCGCTCGCTCGCTCACTCTGCAGGTATGTTACCTCCACCTTTTAATGTAGGCTCACACCTGGATGAGGTCACGGCTAAAAATGCTGAGCGTAGGTGTGCCACAATCCTGCAGCACGTTCACACAGGGGGGCGTAACAGTGGCCTGGATGAGGCCTGCGCTCAGTTTTATGTAACAAAGCTGTGAAGCTGCCAGCGTTCTTCCCCCCCCCCCAGCCCTCCCCCACCCTCCCCCACCCTTCCTTCACTCCCTCATTGGCCTCACATGATGAGCTTGATGTCATTTTCCCTTTTTCCCTCTTAAAAAAAAACAGGCCTGTGTGTGTGTGTGTGTGTGTGTGTGTGTGTGTGTGTGTGTGTGTGTGTGTGTGTGCGCGTGTCTGCAGGCATGCTGTAATGCATATGTGTGCTAATGCGAGCCACGGCCAACATGTTTCTGCAGTGACGCGATCCCGCTGCTCCCGCTCGCCTCCTGCTCCTCTTCCTCTTCCTCTCGTCTTCGTCTCTGCTGTCGTTCACATTGTCTCGTCTGAAGAGGCCAAGCAGGCGTGCGCAAGAGGCGCGGACGTTTGTAAACAAATTCTTGCAGCATGCGAAAAACAGAAGGGAGAAAAAAGAGAGAGAGAGAGAGGCCGTGCCAGATGGAGTTAAGTTGAATTTAGAGGCTGGATGTGTTTCACAGAAATACACAAACAAACTCAGAACCTCAGTCTTGTATTGTTGTGAAGTTAGATTCGGGCCTCTGTTACATAAAATAGTTCCCTTTCAAAGTATTTCGCAATAATTTTTTTTTCAAAGGTCACGTATTGTAGCTGTTCTCAGTTATTTATTTTCTTTGCTGGCTGGAGAAGCCTTGCATGATTAATTATCTTAAAAAAAAAAAAAAACTCTTGTTTCCCACAGTGCACTTGAAATTTGCCTGATGCACTGCTGTGCCGTGCACATGCTTTGAACTGAGCACAACCGGGGCAATAGTGAGATGGTCTCACAGGACGATCCATGACAAGACATGGCTGAGGGGGGGGAGGGGGGGGGGAGTCTGCCGCTAACCTGAGAGTCGCACCACTGCCTTTTTGCGACATCATCAAAAAAAGAAGGCTGAGTTGCAGAACTGAGGGTTTTCAACATTTTCTGAAGAGCGGAGCGGGGGCGCAAATAAGTAAACGATCGACTCCCTCGTCTCGTTTCTGGGAAGTTCACCATCAGGCGAGGCGGGCCCGTCGTCGTCAGAAGACGTGACTCGTGTGTTTCGTGAACATCCTGGGAATATCAGCACGTCGCCCCTTTGCCCACAAACCAATCCCACCGAGCGGCGTTCCGGCCATCCCAGTCGTTTAAGCTGCTGTGTATACAGTCCGCTCGCAGCGCATACCTCCTGGCATCCCGCCGCATTTGAAAATCTATCCGGAGGCCCCCGATCATCCCAGACCGACCCTGTCAAGCACTCGTCCGGCACGGCGGTAAAAATAGTTTGTTTAAACTCGTTACCTAGGCGGTGTCAACACACGGGGTCAACAGGAGCTGAGGCTGCACAGCTCGCTAACTTCTTCCGTGCTACTGCCCCCTCCCGCCCCCGCCCCCCGCCCCCCCCACCCCTCCCGCCATCAGCGCCTCGTAGCTCAAGCCTCACCCTGAATCCGGGCCAAGCGCTCGGCAGCCGGGCCGCTTGCGCCATCCGCTCGCTACCCGCAGGATTTAATCCAGAGGACTCTTGACACACATGCTCGGAGTGGAAATTTCCAAAGGCGGACGGGGAAGGGAGAGGAGCGCAGCTCCGAATGATGCGGGTTTATCCGAGCAGGCGCTGGCCTCCGTCCACCAGATTCCATTCATGCTCGCACTGCCCCGCTGCTGCGTCATTCCCTCGGAACAATGGCCCATTCCTGTTTATCGTCTTTGATGCTCTTATCTGCGGCATGCCGCTGCGTCGCCTTCTCGCTTTACCAAATTGACATGATTGATGACATTTAGGCTGCTGGATTTCTTGTCTGTTGTGTTGTAGTACATTTTTTTAAAGGTCTCGGCCTCGTCTCGGACTTGGAGGCATTTTTACTCGGTCTTGTCTCGGCCTCGGGCGGGACGGACTCGGGATTTCTCATCAAGACCAGCCGAGGCTCAGCCAATGACAGATAATAACTGAAAATAATCCATCTGCTGCCGTTTCGCTCGCCGTTTGTGACACCCAGAGTGACACAACCCCTTATTTCTAGTTAGTTTATTTTTTTAATTTTATGAAGCAAAGTAGTTTTTTTGAAAATGGTTCAAAATAGCAGCGAAAAATGTTGAAGAAAATTATTAGAAGATACCTTGCTGAAGAAATGTTGCTGTTCTATTTAGAAGTCAACTTGAATTTAAAAAAGATACTGCTCATTCTTTTCTGTTTTATTGTTGTTTTTCTTTGATATATAAAGTCTTGGTCTGGTCTCGATCTTTATACTCTCGACTCTTGATAACGTCTTTGGTCTCGGTTGGCGCGGTCTTGACAACAACACGACTCGAAAGTAGTAGTATAGTATAGTAGTAGTATAAAGTATGGGGAAAATCTATTTCCGGTGGGGTTTAACGATTTTCCAGAAGTCAGTCGAGGGATTTTCTCTCTCAGGGCTTGGACCTGCTGCCTGCGGGAGCGACCAGTGACTTTCAAAGCCTCGGTGGTTTGACACTTTCCCCGGTATGTCGGCCGGTTTATCGCCACAAAGACATCCCGACCACGTGCGAGCCCCCGAGGCCGATAGCGACTCGCTGCAGAGATCCTAGATTTTCCGGAATGCAGCAGTTTGTGATCAGACGGCGCGATGTGACGCGCTCGCGTTCGCTCCGCACAAACACAAACACACAACGCGGAGATGAAGGCAGTCCGCTGAGAGGCAACTTCCCCTTCTGTTGTGTAACTGTTTCCTGTTTCTGGTGCGGTGACAGCAGAGCTCCCCGGAGCGAGGGAAGGAGACGCCTAAGAGGAAACGCAGCACGCCGCCACGCAAAAGTTGATGTCGGGGGGGCTGTTTGACTATTTCACATCGCTGCCCTTTGATGAGAGCGGGGAAAAGTTCAGTCGTCCCATTAGCCAATTAGAAAATGTCATTAGCGAAAAGCCATGATGTAGGCGTTGGCAGGGGACGCACACAAACAGCTTTTCCAATTCCTCTCACAGCATTACATCACTTCTTCTCTATTGTTCTGGTGCAGCCAGCGGAGTGATGTCACTGTGAACCACGCAGTGTCTCCAGGGCCCTGAACACACCATGTCCCCGGACACCCAAACCCACCCCCACTACCACTCCCGAATCCTCTATGTGTTCCTGACTTTAAAATGTTTTTGTTTGTTTGTTTGTTTGTTTGTTTGTTTGAGCAGCCACGTTTGTTTCAATTATTTAGCTCTCAAGATGGGAAGATACTGATACGCATCCGTACATTCACACATTCACTCGGGTGTGTGAAAAGTTTGGACACACCCGACGAATTGAATGTCTTTCCTTTCATTCTCATGACTATTGACATCACAGTTTCTCACTGAAGGCATCAAAACTATGCATGAACACACATTGAATTATGTGTCGGGAAACAATTGTAAAATGTCTTCGGTGTCTGTCTGCAGTGTTGAAAGTTGTAAAGATGAGAAAGAAATGGCACGAGAAGGTGTGGCCAAACTTCTGACGGGTAGCGTATGCGCTTGTCTTTGTGCCATGAGCAGCGCCCGCGATGAGGTAACAGTGTTTTTGTGTTACGTGAAGGAATATTTGCAGAGTCTCTTGATGATCCCCGGTGGGAAGCGCAGACAGACACTGGAAAGGCCAAACAGAAACTCGACCTGGTTGCAGATCTGCTGCCGAGCAAGAGGCCTCGAGACCTAACGCGAGCCGACTAATGTCCGTGCGCCAGTCGGCCCGCATCTCGCCGCTGCTCGTTCAGCAGAGGTCCAGAGGGCTCAGCTTCCGGCGCTGGTGTCTGCATAGAGCCGGCCTGCCACTTGCACCAGTAGAGGATAATTAGTGTTGAGCTGATCTGAGACCTGCCTGTCAGTCTGCATGTCGAGGCGGAACAAGCTCGTTAGAGGAAAACCGAGCCAACGTCTGCTCCGCTCAGCGCCGACCGGTCGACGTGCGCGCCCGCGTGTGTCTTTTCTGCGTGTGTGTTAAAGTATCCGGCATGGCAGAAATGGGCACGGGGAGGTGCGATGTGTTCTCCTTTAAAGCGCCGCAAGGAGAACCCTGCGCACTGCAACGGAAGCTATTAGCATTTAGAATAAAATAACAATCGGTTCCGCTCCGGTGAAGCTGTGCAGATAAATTCACCTCTGGGGAAATCAAACAGTGCAGCACATATAGGCACGCACACACACACACACACACACACACACACACACACACACACACACACACACACACACGCACACAAATTCTTCATCTTCGAATTACTTAAGATCGATGTGGGTGACATTTAACCTGCACACATACAGCACCGAGCCTGATTCTCTGTTATATGCGAGAAATTTTTTTTTTAAATGCAAACCTCCTGAAGATGAACTCTCCTCACCCCGCTCATTCTGACAAAAGGAGAATGCACTGGCTTTATTTATTTTTTTCTCTCCGTGCATAGTGTGCACACATGTCTCAAGTGTCATTTCATATTGCAGCTCAGCAATCCTTGCGTGCATGCACAGACACACAAACACACACACACACATCTCCAGCAGGGATTTGGAACCTGCTCATCTGGTCTTGAAGGGTCCCCCCCCGGTGCATTTGATAGCTTGTGCTCCTCTTGTGTGTGTGTGTGTGTGTGTGTGTGTGTTGTATTCATGCTTGCTCGGCCGTGTGTATAAACTGTATCTGTGCGTTAAATGGCTTTCTTGCCAGTGGGATACATTTACTGGTGCGCTAGCCCCCCCCCCCACCCCCCACCCACCCCCCCCCACCCCACCCCGCTGAGTTCCTTCTGCGCCGGTTAAGTTGTTTGGAGGGCAGGGGGTCTGCCGCATGACTGATGTGCAGCAGGCCTCCCTGCGGGGCTGCACAGATAAAGATGAAACTACGTCATGTGCGAGCGCGCACGCAGCTCGTGTCCCGCTGCTCTGTTCATCTCACACACCCGTTACATCCAAGTAGCGCCGGTCACATGCGCGTTATCTGCCGGAGAACAAATTTAGCGGCGCAAGCTCAGTCCTTGCTGTTCTATATTGCTGCTCAGTGTTCTTCAAGTGCCTCTGTAGTTCTCCATGGAGGTTGTAATTCCATCAGGTTCACAATTTTGGGCTGCCTACCAAATCTTTCTTCTTTTAACAAACTGCATAGCACAAATAATTTTCACACCACAGTTAGCTGACTACAGACCAGGGGGAGCAAGCAAAAACAAGTAGAGGGTGGGCTTTTCTTTTCTTTTTCTTTTCATTTTTTTATGACAGACTTAAAGCATTGGTGAAGTGAGTATACATATATATGTATATGTGTATATATATATATGTATTTATATATATATGTATATATATGTGTGTGTATATATATATATATACATATATATATATATATATACATATATATATACATTTAAAATTAAATGTGTGATTTTACACCTTTCCTATAAATTTCAAAAGTATATCAAAAAATGTTTGTGTATTTGTTTGCTGCATTCAAGAGAGATTTGGACCTCAATATTTATTACTTAGCACACACACACACACACACACACGCAGAATAACATATGATCCTTTTTCTTTGGGTCCCTTTGAATTATGACGACATCAATTCAGTTACGGCCTCCCTATGGACTCAGCCCCCCACCCCTGCCTCCCGTCCCCCACTCAATCCCTTGCCCCCCTACATCATACTCAGCAACCCCCCCCACCCCCCCCCCCACACACACACACACACACACTCCGAATTTGCGCTTCCTTTCCTCTTTCATCACCCGATCATCAATTACTCCATCCCTCCATCTGCCCCCCCCCCCCCCCCCGCCCCTCCCCCGCTGACTACCTCACCCCCCAGGCATGGCAGCTGTGCTCTCCTGTAGGCATTACATCACTGCGAGAGCAGCCCTGTTACTGATCCCCTCACAAGCGGCACTATCTGCACACGACGCACGGACACGCACACAAACCTCGCCGGCCGAACATCGGCACAAATCTCCCGAGTGCTGGGAGCGAGCGGGAGGACGTGACGTGTGATCAACATCATGTTGCAGCCAATAATTGTTTTTTTTTGGTCGCTGCAAATTTGTCGTCTAACTCGACGCCAGGCTGCGATGCCACACACGTGTAGACACACTCAAGAGAGAGAGACACACACACACACACGCACGCACACATGCACACATTAACTGGCAGTGTTCATCGCCCCCACCAGCTCTATCCGGAGGGTGACGTCTCTTTTTCCTGCGATATGCTGACAGATGATCTGCGGTGTAGGATGACGCCCCTGTCACTGCCTGTCTCGCTGGCCAGGCCGCTCTGACAGCCTGTGTCAAATGGTTTGTTTTTTAATAATGATAATGATGCTGCATTAATGGCAGATTATTTTTTTTTAATAGAATACAATTTTTTTTTGGTACAAGGGTTCTGTTTGTGCTACCTTGACATGTTTTGGTGGAGCCTCCGCCTTCCGCAGAAGTGTCACACTTCTATGAATATTAAAACTGAAGATATAATAAACACAATTGAACTATTACGCATTGTTATTCATTATAGCATGATTACTTTTAAGAACATTAAACTAAGTTTTCTAAAAAAAAAAAAAAAAATTATAGAAAAAAAATCCAAACAGGTTCCCTGACTTTATATGTTTTAATGTTTTTTGGGTTTTTTTTAATTTAATTTATTAATTTCAATATAAACAAAAACAGCAAATATTAGGGAAATATATACATAAAGTAAAGCAAAATGAATTTGTCTGATTTGATCTCTTTTCTGTGCCACGATTATTTTGGCTATATAATCTCAAGATTACAATCGCATTTACAAGATGTCAATTGTGTTTTTTCATAACCGAAGCTGCTCGTACAAGCCTTGCCTCTTATAAAAGCACTGTGCTCAAATTGCTCTAAAAAAAAAAAAAACCTCAGGAAATTTCCAAAGATAATAATTGTATTCATGTAGAAAGGAGAGGGAAACGGAGCTGCCCTGCTGGTCGGGACCGCGTGGACCTGTTGGCCTTTGCACACTTTTTCTGTCTCCCTCAGCGATCTGGTCTCCTCTCCCTCGCTGTTTTGGCCGCTCAACAGTTGTGTGCGTGTGTGTTTGTGTGTGTGTACGTGTAAACCGCGTGTTGTCCCAGCAACAAGCCATATAAGCGAGGCCTAAATCTAAGAGATGTCAGCGCCGGAGGAGGTGGGGGATGCACCTCAAGTGACTGTCATACCTATTTCAGGCCGCACATGTGCAGGCAATAAAACAGGGCCCGGCCATCATTTACAGGGCCTTGGCTGTTATTTTCTAATTAACACACCTTCTATTCTGAGCTGTGTTACCCTGCTAAGGACTGGAAGGAAAGGTGTGGGGGGGGGGGGGGGGGGGTTAACCAGGCCCCTGACCAGTGGACCTAATGCTCTCGCTCAGAACATTGCCTCCAGTTTGAGCAGTTGTTATGTTTCAAGTCTGCATTTCAAATCCAAATAATGGCTTTATCAATGTAAGAAATCACAGTTTCCACTCGGGCTATCGGTGGGCGGAGCCTGTGGTCCCGGGCCCACCAGAGGCGGGGTCAGAGGGGAGTGGGGGGGGCGGGGGGGGGATGTTTGCTTCAGGAACTCAGCTTGTGTTTGAGCGTCGGACCAGAGGCGCTTTCTTTTGTTTAGTTGCTGTTTGTCGACACTTTTGTGCGTCGGTTCCTGCTGGTTTTTACAGCTTTGGGACCACACAGACAGAACACAACTGCCAGCCTGTGTGTGTGTGTGTGTGTGTGTATGTGTGTGTGTGTGTGTTCAGGCCACGGCAGCAGCAATCAGTGTGTTTGCGGTGCAGTTCCCGCTGTGACCACTATGGAGTGCAACACCTGCAGACACTGTGTGTGTGTGTGTGTGTGTGTGTGTGTGTGTGTGTGTGTGTGTGTGAAGGTGTGATTACATGGCACCTCATGATGATTGTGTGTGATTGTGTGTGTGTTGTGCCCCCCCTCCCATGGCCAGTGTCTGCATTTTTCACCGCGCTCATCATCGACGAGTGACCTATTTCCTGCGCCGCCACTGACCCGCGCTTGAACAGAGGGTGACGTCAGGCTGTTCTCAGCCCAGCGCGACCGTTCGGGGGTCTTCAGAGATGGGATGAGGTCAGTCAGTCGACACGCAGCTGGCCCCTTAACTAGACAGCCTGTGCAGGCTTATTTGCCTTATTTTGGAGCTGGGAGGCGGGGGATGGAGGAGGGGGGGCGATGACTTAATGCGCTCGAAGCGAATCTGACCACCTTCAAATGTGTTCATGTGCATTCTGCATGAAGCTGAACAGACACAAATTCTGATTGGTTGACTCGTGACAGCTGCTAATTTCAGAAACGTGCTCTTTGTCTGTAAAGTGCAAAATAATCAATTTCAATTTATTCATTTATTTATAATTCAATAGGACAGTGTGCAGTGCACAGCACGCCGCTTTGCATGCACGTGATGGTACCCAATTTCAGCCATGGGCCGGTTTACATTGGTGCTGCCCCTGCCAGTTGGTATATTAGGCACTGTACCTTTTAAAAGGAGGTCAACAACAGTGAAGAGCAAATCTAATAAGACGTCATATTACAATACAGCGCAGTGGCAATACACAACCAGTGAAGGCCTTCAACTGACACTGATGTCATCACTGTAAGTTTAAAAAAAAAAAAAAAGCAGCATTTTTTTTTCAACACCTTTATCCTGCTTTGTAGTCCTAACCCTGTCCCTAACCTTCCTCCCTTCTTCCAGCAGGGGGAGAGAGGTGGTGGTGGGGGGGGGGGGGGTGTTCAGTCCAGTGCTGCGAGCCTTGTGGCCCACATGTTTTTCATTCCATAGTAAAGTAGGAGTCTGTGGCCTGTTAGATGGATGATGTCTGCAAACCACACGCCCGTTTGGTGTAAGCATCACCCCGAGGAGTCCTCGCTCTCCCTTTGTCTGCTTTCTTCTTCCCAAATTCCTCTCAACTATTTCCTCCTCCCCTTGTTGTTTTCCCTCCCATCGAGGCCGTTTCATCCTCCAGCAGCAGGAAGCAGCAGCGTCCAAACGCCATGGGCGTTGTCAGATTATGACCCGGTGCAAGAAATGCAGTGAGGTCATACATTCCCGCACCTTCACTGACAAAATCTGCTCTCAGCGGTCTGGCACGGTCTCCCCTCCTCCAGGCTCTGGTGCACTTAGAGCCGTAACCACAATGAGACGCTTCTGCCGTGCGAGCCGTCGCTTCATTAGAGGTGCAGAAACCTGTTTGAAAATCAACTTTGGCGGCGCGCCCTCACGGAAAACACACAGGTGTCATCGTTCATCTTGAGAAGTGAAGGAATTGAAACACAATAAGCCAGCAGTGTCAATTTCATAGTACTTTCATAATAGGTTCACTACCAGTCAAATGTTTGGACACACCTTCTCATGCAATTTTTTTTTTTTTATATCTTTACAACTTTACAACACTACAGATAGATACTGAAGACATCAAATATATGAGCAAGATATATGGAATTTTTTTCAGTGAAGAAAAACATGTTTAATAACTCCAAATATGCTTTTTATGAACATTTAAATATAAAACTTGTTTGAGTTATTTTACACCTTCATTTTTTCCGACAAAATTCCGTGTGTGTTCATGCGTAGTTTTGATGCCTTCAGTGAGTCAATAGTCAGGAGAATGAAAGCAACGACATTAAATTCATAGGTTGTGCCCAACCTTTTGACCGGTAGTGTGTATTAATCAGCTGCCCAAATGCTGAAAAATGCAAATATAACTCCCGGCCAATTTGAGAGCAGAGGAATATCTCACACTACTTCTTTGCCAGCATGATGCGATGGACTTAACGGTGGCCCGCTGCAGTTGTAGCTGTGATGGACAGCTGTCCAGGCTGGTTGCAGCGTTAAAGCCTGAGAAGAGGCTGGGCCCTGCCTGATCCTCCTCCCCGGACGGAGGGCCTGCTAGGCCCCTGAGGTGGCTGCATATTTGCTGGATGAGTAAGGAATGTGGTTACATGCCTGAGACGTTAGCTATGACGGAGCTCTGGCTCCACAAGAAAGGGGAGGAGGCGGGGAGGGGGGGAGGGGGGGGAGAGGGGGGGCAGAGCCTGAGCTCACGGCAAGTGAGCTCATTCACCCAGTGAGCTCGTCGAGAGAGTGGCGCTGTGCAGGGGCGAGAGAGAGAGAGAGAGAGAGAGAGAGAGAGAGAGAGAGAGAGAGAGAGAGAGAGAGAGAGAGAGAGAGAGAGAGAGAGAACGAGAGGGAGGGGGGACAGAGAGGGAGGAGTGTGAGCTGGCGACGGAGCGAATGAGAGACGGGGAGATCGCAGCGGCACAACAATAGTGGGCTGCTCTCTGGGACGACGGCTCACAGCAGACAGAGCGACAGAGCCGAGCTGAGCGACAGAGCCGAGCGCTCACAGAGACCAGCGGACGGCCGGCGGAGCAGCTGCAGGCAGATTACATCTGGTTCTCATCCCGTCATCCAGCCACCTCTTGCGTGGGCGACCTTCCCTCGCTCGACCACAGCATTACCTAATATTCAGACCGGAGCATTTCAGGAATTTTTGTGGTCACTGCATTGGGATTTTTTTTTTTTTTTTTTTTCGTTGCTGTTTGCGGTGGTGGACTTGATGAGGGTGTCTGCAGATATTCTGGAGCGTCTATTGTCGTAGCGGCTCTTTTCTCTTGGAACACTGTGTGCAAGCGGGAGTCCCAGCCGAGCAGGATTGTGGACGCTTTTTTTTTTTTTTCTTGCTTTCGTTTGTTTTGCGTTTGGTGAGGGCACCTGAAGGAGCGCTTCCCCTCGGCGTGTGACTGTGTGATCTGGGGGATGCCTCTGGATGTGGTGATTGCCCCAGCGGAGGACTGTTTTTGGCCGGACCTGCGCGACACCGACATGAGGCTGAAGATCAGGGTCCGCCGGATGAAGGAGGGCAGAGAGCTGCGAGGTCGGTATCCACCCGGAACGCCGAGTCGCTGACGTAATGCAATGTGTTGCCGTGCATGCGTGTCGATTATTCATGTGGAGACCACCTCTTCCTCTTTTTCTTTCTCTCCGGTGAGAAACGCGCTGACTTTTTGTACAGAGTTGACTACAAGTGTCAGAATGTCTGTAAAAGAAAAGAAAAAGAAACTGTGAATTTTTCTTTTCTTTTTGTTTAGCAGAGAAATGCTAAAGCTGGTCATGAATTACATCACCGCTGCTCTCAGCATGTCAGATGTGTGTGTGTGTGTGGGGGGGGGGGGGGAGCCCCTGATGATATTTTGAGCAATACAGTTCACCGGCACGGTGGGTCGCGTTCAAGTATTCAAACTGCGAAGTGAATCTTAAGGATGGCCAGAGGTCTGACAGTGAAGGTTAATGCTGTAGCACCGCAATGAAAACAACGAAGAAGAAGAAGAAGAAGAAGAAGAAGAAGAAGAAGGAGGAGGTCTTTATTTATCCCACAATGGGGAGATTTGCATGGTACAACAGCAGGTACAGTGCAAAGAGTGAAGTAAAAAGAAATGAAGAAAATGTATACACACAAGAAAAAGTCAAAGTAAAAAACAAAAAATAAGTGATGATAAATAAGTGTTGCACTTTAGTGAAATATAAGTAGTTGATCAAGGTTGTGTGCAATTGTACAGGGATATTCTGCAGGGAGGAATAACACCGGATCGCCTTCTTCCGAGGCGGAAAGAAAGGATGATCCTAAAGATGAAACAGGAAATAAAAGGCTGGAAGAAAACTGTTGTTTTTTTTTTGAGGGTTCTGGGATTAATATCTCATTGCTTTCATTCAGTCATTCGGCTGCGAACGAACCGCAAAGGCTCCATGTGTGCAGGGTCTCATCGCTGAGCATGTTATCAGTGTGTGTGCAGCCGCACACTGCAGGTGTCGAACTCGACACCTTTCACACAGAGCGACGAGGCAATGCACAGCGCTCGTGCAAACGGCAGAAAAAGAGAGCCCTTCCGCATGGCAACACGCATGCACGCTGCAGGAAACGTCAGCGGCGGCGCATTTGATACGTGGGATTTTAGTGAGAGTGCGACTGTGAAACGTGCATGTGTGCGAACCTTAAATCCACGTTGAAAGGCAGAGAGCCGGTCCGAAGCAGTTTTTTATTTTATTTTTATTTTTTTTATTATTATTTTTACACACAGCAAAGCTTCCACACCTGCCGCCTCGGCGCTCTCGCTGCGGGCGCGCTCCTTTGTGTGTGCGAGCGCATGTGTGCACGCGTCCGATTGGCTGGCCGAACGCGATGAGGTCATCAGCCGGTGCAAAGAAAAGGAAAGTCACACGTACGTCGTCAGTGCAGGTGAAAATAGAATGCAGCCGCACGCTAATGTTAATTCAGAGGCATCCATCCCTCCATCCCTCCCTCCATCCCTCCCTGCAGTCGGCTGCAGGGGGGAAACAATGAGCGGGGTTGGTGATGAAGCTCGTGCAGCACTGAAACAGCCTGGATTCAGGGCACCTGGTCCATCATCATTATCTGCACACAAAGGTAGCAGAACAAAGATGAGTTTCACTATCAGCCCGGCTGCCATTATCACTATTATACAGCCATTCTGGGCAGACCCCCCCACACCCCCACCCCACCCCTTCCTCCTCCACCTCCTCCTCCCATCATCATCCTGCATGAAAAGCGATGACCTCATCCCATTCGCTCATACATGCTCTGTCAATCTGCACACATCTGACAGACGCGCGCACACACACACACACACACACGCACGCGCGCACGCACACGAATTGCCCATTGCTTCTCCGGGCCTGCAGCTCTTGCCTTTGTGGTGCTGAGTGTGTAATGATGTCATGTTTGGAAGGCTGGAGGATGGTGGGAGTGTGCGGGGGGGAGGGAACAGGGGGGGATGCCATTGAGATGCTAATGTCCCCCACTCCCAGCAGAGGGAGGAGGTGGGGGAGGGGGGGTGGTGGGACAGCTGGAGGGGCACAGAGGATGGCGTCATGTCTCCCCTGATATGAACCACAGAAGAAGGGAGCGACGGAGGGGTGCGCAGGGAGCGCTCATTCAGCCAGATCAATGGTCCCCAGGCTGCATTGTGTGTGTGTGTGTGTGTGTGTGTGTGTGTGTGTGTGTGTGTGTGTGTGTGTGTGTGTGTGTGTGTGTGTGTGTGTGTGTTCTCTCGAGTATGTACATGTCTGCTTTGTGTGTGCACCGCTCCATTAACAAGGCAGAGTTAAAGAGGGCAACTGAACACACACACACACACACACACAGGGCATAAAGAGGGAGTGGGGGGGAGGCTCTGGTATTGAGCAGCCAGTCGATTGTACCCGCGGCGGTGATGTAACAGCGGAGCCTCCAGCTCCACCGCCGCAGCGCAGCAGGCGGGGCAGGTGTTGTGTGCCTGCTCAGGATCTCTAGGGTTCCTCTTCCACTCGTCTTCCTCCTCTGTCCATCCTCACAGCGTCACAGAACACACACCCGTCCCTACACCTGGGCCGACATTGTGGCCCGTTTCAAAAAAAAAAAAAAAATAATGGCGAATAACGATCCGAGCGCCAACGAGGCCGAGAGGAGGGAAAAACATAAGCAGTTGCATAAGTGATGAAGTGGCTGAGGGAGGCGGAAAAAGGAAGTCTGCGCTGCCAAGATTTCTTCTTTTTTTTTGCCCACGGCCTCACGGCGCCCCATTTTCCCGCTTGTGCGTATCTTTCTTCTTCTTCTTTTTTTGGGGATTTTTTTTTTTTCCTTTATTTGGAGCAGCGCGTTCAGAACTGGGTTAGTCACATCCTGCCCATTTACATTTTCCAGAGGTTACAGATGCATGACTCAGCGCTGTGCGAAAAAGATGATCTAACCCAAAGCAAAAAAAACAAACCAACGGTAGTAATAATAAGAGGATTGAATCGGCCTCCTGTGAGACGTGACGAGAGTTCCTCTGCTTCTTCCATGTTAAAACCAGAGCGTCACGGCGAAAGCAGGAGAAATCAGCCCTCCGTAAACTATCAGGCCGAGGTGAACTCATCTCTCCCTGTTGACTTTCTGATGTCATCTCCTCAGACAGCTGGCCTCTGTGTGAGTGTGTGTGTGTGTGTGTGTGTGTGTGTGTGTCATGGGGTATTTTCAGTGACCTCAGTCTGATGGTACAGTGTGTTTATGTGCGTGCCTCGTGTGCTTAGATTGGAATGGACAGATGTGTCACCGTTTGTCTTTTGGAGAATGTGAGGCCACGTCTCTTCGGCTTATTTGCCCTCTGTGTGTGTGTGTGTGTGTGTGTGTGTGTGTGTGTGTGTGGTGTGGCGGGGACCCTCTATCTCCTGAGTGACTCACATGTTATCAGCGCTGACTGCGACTCAGGTGTTTGCCGACGTGTGCGTGCAGCGTCACCGTGGTGTCCCTGTGTGTGATGTGTGCGATCACCTCAGAGACACTCCGTCCCCACGTCCTATCTCTGGACCCGTGTCCCAGCCCTCAGCCGCTGCGCTGACGGGCCGACACAAACGTGACGTCGGCTCCTTCAGCCGCAAGTGTTTTGGTGACCTGCCTC
Organism: Nelusetta ayraudi; assembly: GCF_046127955.1. Classification (NCBI taxonomy): domain Eukaryota; kingdom Metazoa; phylum Chordata; class Actinopteri; order Tetraodontiformes; family Monacanthidae; genus Nelusetta; species Nelusetta ayraudi. The sequence goes on along the minus strand of NW_027466103.1, from coordinate 6,742,763 downwards.
ATAGGTGGAAAGAATATATCATGGGATGTGTAGAAAACATGTGCTTTAATGTCTGAATATTTAAAAAGGAACAAAAGCAAAGTTCCAACAAAGCACAGTGTCTTTGAAGCCCCGCAGTATTTAGCTCCTTATTGAAATGACTGTTAAAACACTGAATAAATGGATGAAACACAGCTATTTTATTACTTACTTACTCTTAAGATAAGTTAATCAAGTTCGGCGGCCCGGATTAAAAAGTTCAACGGGTCTCATATGGCCCCCGGGCCGTAGTTTGCCCATGCCTGGTCCACAGTGTCTTTAGGTGTAAGGTATCAGCAGTGTTGGGGAGTAACAAGTTACATGTAACATTGTTACGTAATTTAATAACAAAATAAAATGAATCTGTTACATTACTGGAGAAAAGTGCGCAATTAAGTCACAGTTACTTTTGGAATTATTCATGATTACAATTTTGAATACACCTGACCAGTTTTTACCAACAAGGCTGGGCTTTATGTTTGATGATGATAGATTTGTTGCACGAGCGCCGTCCTTTTTCTTTTTCTGTGACTCTTCCGATGCTTCTGATTGGTTCCCCTGTCAAATTCAGAATTGCAGCGCCACCTACCATACGCCCTCTCGTTGAGTTGTGGTATTTGAATTGTTAATGTGCGTAGTTTGGGGTATATTTGGAGGATTCTTCTCGTTCATGCGTCCCCACTGTGGAACGTCCGCTGCTCTGGCCTTCTAACAACTCTCTAACATTGTCCTGGAGGAGAAAGGAACATCAGGCTCTCTTTCCTGTTGATCCCACCGTCGGCAGGAAAGTGCAGCTTCCTCGCCCAAGATGCATACAGTATGTGTGTGTGTATGTGTGTGTGTGTGTGTGTGTGTGTGTGTGTGTGTGTGTGTGTGTGTGGGGGGGGGGGGGGGGGGTCTATAAGTAGCGCCTGCTCTTTGCGCAGCGAGCAGCTTGGGAAGCAGGAAGAGAGCCTTCAAGGAATTCCCCTTCCTCCCTCTGTCTTATCAATTAACCGCCGTGCTAACGCCGCCCCATATCTTTGAGGGCTGCCTCCGGTTTGGAAAATAGTGCAGCGCCAGGCCGGCCCGGCCCGGAGCAAAACCGTGACCTACAAATGGCCGCTCGGTCAGCAGCAGCAGCAGCAGCAGCAGCAGCAGATCTCTCAGCAGCTTCACCTCCTTCTGCATTTTGACTCCTCAGCTATCGGCTCGCTCTCCACCTCCGTCTATCACTCCCCCCTCGCTCCCCCCGCTGCACCCCCACCCCACCCCACCCCAGGGAGAGCGCTGATGTCATTGCTCTGCCAGTTGCCATTAATAGCTGAAAACAGACAACCCTTCTTCGCTGTGCTCTTAAAGGGACAGTGTGCCCAGAATAGCCTCTGGGTCATGAGGATGCACTCGCTTCCCCCGAGGCCGCCGCCGCCCTGGCAAGTCAAACAACAAGTGGCACTTTTCTCTTAAGAATAGTCTGCAAATCTGGGTGCGCACACTTTATGTTGTTGACTGTGGGTCAGCTGTGTGTGTGTGTGTGTGTTACAACGGCAGGCAATGTCCTGCCTGCGCCGTGCTGTGTGTGCTACTTTAGCACAATGATGTCATGTCTCACTCACTCTCACTCTGTGACCGTGCGTGCACACATGCGTGTGTGTGTGTGTGTGTGTGTGTGTGTGTGTGTGTGTGTGTGTGTGTGTGTGTGTGTGTGTGTGTGTGTGTGTGTGTGTGTGTGTGTGTAGTTTCTCCGCATTCCAGATTGGGTTCGGCGTGGCTGAAGCTAGATTAGGCTCTAATCTCCCTGCCTGAGCTCAGGGTTTCCTTCAAGTCCTCCCCTCCCTTTCTGCACGCTCCTCAACAAGGTCATTACCCACTCCGCAACACACACACACACACACACACACACACACACACACACACACACACACACACGGTCATCATTACTCTGCAGTACCGCAGTTGTATAACTACAGGGTGGAGGCCAACAGAAGGAGGTTGGGATAAAGTGTGTGTGCGAGTGTGTGTTTGTGTGCAGCACGGCCTTTGTGTGCGCGTGTGTGTGTGTGTGCGCGTGTGTGTGTGTGTGTGTGTGTGTGTGTGTGTGTGTGTGTGTGTGTGTGTAAACAGGCTCACAGACAGTGAGAGTGATCATTGAGCTTGTGTGTGTGTGTGTGTGTGTGTGTGTGTGTGTGTGTGCTGTCAGGCAGGGGGATGTTTCTGGGCCTCTGTCCTGGCCCTGCACCTGTGGCCTCTCTCATTCCCCCAGCCTGACGCAATGCACTGCTACAGGACATGAGCTCATGCAGGAAACAGAGACACACACACACACACGTACACACGCGCGCGCACACACACACACACACGCGCGCGCATACGCACCAAAAGCGGAGCCGCCTGCCTCTTAAAGGGCCAGACGCACACATTCCAGACTGGCCAGGGTTGAACCTAACGTATACACTGGGACACAGAGCGTCTTTCTTTCCTACGATGGAGGGAGCAGGACTCCGTCGCTCCGACACCGTAGCCCACTTTCACCTCTCAGAGGCCACTGGAGCGTCTGCCTGCGCTGCCAAGCGGTGTTGCAATGTTCAAGACGGGAACTTTGCAGAGTTTCCAGTGTGTTGTGTTGTGCCGCTGCGCTGTGGAAAACCATCAGGCTGCCCTAACCAGTTTGTGCTCCTTCCTTCCTTCCCTCTGCCCCATGCAGGAGGCTTCGCTGCCTTCTCCTCCTGTTTCCCCGGCCTGTGTGAAGGGAAACCTGCCACCAACCTACCTATGAGCTTGTCGCAGCCCTGCTTGCCTGTGGCCAACGTGGGGCCGACGCGAATCCTGCCGCACCTCTACCTGGGCTCACAGAAGGACGTCCTCAACAAGGTGCGACTCACCGCGCAGCTCGGCGCGCTGCCCTCGCAGCCCGAGCGGCCTCGCACTAAACATCCTGTGTCTCTGTAGGACTTGATGGCTCAGAATGGCATCACCTACGTGCTGAATGCCAGCAACACCTGCCCCAAGCCGGACTTCATCAGCGAGAGCCACTTCATGCGCATCCCAGTGAACGACAACTACTGCGAGAAGTTGCTTCCCTGGCTGGACAAAACCAATGAATTCATCGGTGAGACGGCGCAGAACTATCGTGAACCAAAGCTTGTTCGCATCCACATTTTTTGATATAATCGTAAACAAGGAACAGTATTAAATGTCCTTACAAGGAAACTGAATAATCCCATGGATTGGGTAAAAGAAAAAAAAAAAACGCAGTGATATTTAATCCCACGCACTGTCATTGTGGTGGTTTATAAATGCCGCCGTGCAGTGCAGGCAACAATAGCATCAGGTGTAACATCCGTTCAGGTGACCTCTTGTGTTCCGCTAGGAAACGTCAGTTTGCTTTCAACAGATGCTGATTGTTCTCCCTCTCTTCTCTTCTCTTCTCCCCCCCCCCTCCTCCCCACGTCCCACCATTAGACAAAGCCAAGGTGTCAAACTGCAGAGTCATTGTGCACTGCCTGGCTGGAATCTCGCGTTCTGCGACCATCGCCATCGCGTACATCATGAAGACAATGGGCCTGTCATCGGACGATGCCTACAGGTACGCTGGCTCCTCCCACCGGCCACCTGCCGAGTTAAGGTGTCGGCCGCAGTGAAAGCCGCCGGTAACGCTAGAGGACCAGGTTCCTCGCCCTCCCCCAGTCGTGAGAAATTAATTGGCCGATGCCCGGTGACAGAATATCGACTGGATTCAGAGTGTAAATCAGCGAAACTGCGAGCGGCCCTACGGCAAGACCAGGTGTGGGCAAACTATGGCCCGAGGGCCATGTGCGGCCCGTTTAGCTTTTTAATGTTTCCCTCTGAAATTAAAGAAATTATATTTAATAGTAAGGGAGTAATACAATGGCTGTGTTACATATCCCACAATATATTTTCTACACCTATGAGGTGCTCCGGCCCCCCTGTCAACCTTTAGAACCCACTGTGGCCCACCAGTCAAGGAGTTTGCCCTGGTTTAGAACACAGATGGGAACCCGTTTCTCTCCGAGTGACGCATCCCATTTTTCTCCCCTCTTCCTACCAGATTTGTGAAAGACAGACGACCCTCCATATCCCCCAACTTCAACTTTCTCGGCCAGCTGCTGGAGTTCGAGAAGGGCCTGCAGCTGCTGCAGGTGTTGACCTCCGACGACGACAAGACCCCCGACGCCAAGCAGAGCGGCCCGGAGATGAACGGCGTCAACGGCATGAACGGCGTCAGCGGCGAGGTCAACGGCCGCCACGCCGAGCTGCACGTCCCGCCGGAGCCCAAGCTGCCGTCGCCATCGTCCCTCCAGCAGGGCTTCAACGGCCTGCACCTCTCGGCCGAGAGGATCCTGGACACCAACCGGCTCAAGCGCTCCTTCTCCCTGGACATCAAGTCGGTCTACGCCCCCAACGGCGCCCCCCACTTCCCCGCGCTGGCGCCCACGCACTCGGAGGACGTCCCCAAGCTCTTCAAGCTGGACAGCCCAGGGACGGGCACCGCCTCCAACGGGGTGTGCTCGCCGTCGCCCCTCCTGGACAGCCCCGCCTCCTCCTCCGAGTCGCCCTTCCCCTCGCCCAGCAGCGGGGGGAGCCTGCGCCTCGCCACCGCCTCCTCCGCCTCCAGGCCGAGGAGGAAACCCAAACACGGCGCCGCCGGCAGCTCCCCCATTCGCACCCAGCCGCACCCCCACCCACCCCAGACCCTCAGCCTGTCGCTGGACAGCAAGAGCCCCTCGCTGGACGACGGCCCCAAGGGCTCGCTGCTGCTGTCGCTGCCCTCGCTGCCCACCGTGGGCTCGGGGGCCATATGGACCAAACACCGGGACACCGTCCAGGCCACCACGCCCGTCACCCCCGTCACGCCCACCGCCGACGCCCCCTGGCACTTCGGGCTGGAGGAGGTGGGCGAGGGGGGGATGGAACTGGGCGGGGGCGGGCTCAGGGACGGCGAGGAGCCGCCCGTGAGGTTCGGGAGCAGCTCGGCGTACGTGGCGTTCGGGTGCAGCGAGAGCGCCAGGCTGCAGGAGAAAGCTCTGAGGGAGAAGCCCCCCACGCAGCGAGACCACCGGGACTCGAAGCCGTCGTCCGGTGGCGGCGCCGCCGCCACGGCGGCCGACAAGCAGTACAAGCGGCGCAGCTGTCAGATGGAGTTCGAGGAGGGCATCTCCGAGAGCCGATCGCGGGAGGAACTGGGCAAAATCGGAAAGCAGTCGAGCTTCTCAGGCAGCATGGAGATCATCGAGGTGTCCTGACAGCTAGTGGGCGCCATCGGAGCCGCCCTGCGGGGCCGCAGACGCACCCGGGCCGAGGACAGAGCACAGAGAGACACATAGTGGGAGCCAAACCTGTTGTTTTGTTGGGTTTTTTTCCTCCCCTCCTCCTCTACTCCCCCCGATGGACAGTGTTATAGACTGCAACCGGAAGGAAGGACACGTCGAAGCACTAGCAGAGAGCTCTGGCGCCCCCCCACCACCACCACCACCATGGACGATGCCTGGACCGGGGAATCTCACCGGGAATCCAGGCGGGGGGGGGAACACAGTGTAGTAAAGGCAGGAAAAACAAAAGAGAAGCATCTGCCCCAGATACGTAAAGAAACACCCCGAGTGTCATGTTGCATCCTCACTATATAGAATATCTCTATTTGGACTTGCCTGTGGTCAGACATGGCGCACTGCTGCTTCCGGGGCTGTCGCAGCTTGTGATTGGAAGCGAGCGCTGCTGTGCTTTTCCTCCCCGACGCTTCGCACCCGGTGTCAAAAGAAGAAGAAGAAGAAGATGAAGAAGAAGATTAAAAAAAAAACCAAACATCCCCCCAGATCTTCGCACAGCTACACCTGCCTTCCCCCTCCCCCTCCCCCGCTCTCTCAGCGGCTCCTTCCTCCCGCAGCAACCAGAGACTCCTGCAGGGCGGCGCTGTGTCTGTGTGGAAACACATGAAGGATCCTCGGCAGACTCTTGCTGAAAGACTTTTTCTGAGTTCGTTGCTGCGGTTCCTCCTCCTGAAGCACAGTGTGTCTTTGCTGACTTTTTGCCTCCCTGGTTCCCAGTGTTGACAGTGTGATGGGAAAGAGCTTTTTCTTTTCTTCTTTTTTTTTTCTTTTTTACAGGGGGGAGAAGGCAGTGTAAGGGTTTATTTCATAGAAATCCCCTCCCACCACCTGAGCATGCACCTGAAAGGCTGGCTACAGACAAACAAATACTATATATACAATATGAATATATAGCAATTTTAATGGATTTCTAATGGACTCTTTCTGTTTTGTTTTGTTTGGCACTTAGAATTTTAATTTATTGTACTTGGTTCATTCTGGTAATGAGAAATAATATAATGTTCTGTGGATTTTCTTTTTCCTCTTTTTTTTTCTTTCGTTGAATTATTTGTTATTATTATTATAATTATTATTTTTTTGCTGTATGGTATTTATGAACACACACAAACAAATACACACATTGGAGAAAAACAAACAAGCAATATGTGCTGTTTCTTCTTTGAGAAGCGTGATGTATGACTTTGAAATGCACTTTTATGCTTTCTGATGACCGCCCCCCACCCCCAACCCCCCTCTCCCCAAAAACCATCCCACCCGCGTAGCGCTGACATCAAATCTGCAGTGTAGTCAGTGCAAACATATAGAGCCTCTGTTATTAAGCACAGGCGCCCAGAGAGATCTCTGTTTGGGTCGTCTGCGCTCTCTCTGTATTCACGGGTTCGTCGCGCTGAACAGCCGAGCGTCCCAAACACAGAAAAAGCCTGTTCCTGTGCGGCGGACGAGTCGCTACACAAGCAAATGGTGGCTGGTCGCACAACAAAACATTTCCTGCCAGTTGAATCCGGGCTTGCACAAGACTAACTGCATGCAGAGCGCTGTGAAAGTTCCCCCCAAAAAGTAGACAGACAGACAGACAGACAGACAAGACAGACAAGACAGACAGACAGACAGACAGACAGACAGACAGACTATCTTCTCCGAGCCAGCAACACTTCTTCTTCTTCATGTCATCATACAGAGCTTGTCCCACCAAAGCTAAAACACACATATTGTATGCACTTAAATCTATTTTTCATACACATGAGCGCTTAGGCCCAACAAACACACACACACACACACACACACACATACACACACACCCTTATGTTCATTCTCAGGGGATCTTTCAGTGAGCCAAGCCCGACAGAGGGTACACAGCTGCTGGTACATCAGCACAATGCATGTCTGTAAAGCTCCCTCGCTTTTATTTTTTCTTTCTCTCTTTTTTTCTCTCTTTTGTTTTTGTACTCTTGTTTCTTGTCTCCAAAGTTTGGCTTTTCAAAACAACACGTAAGATTTGGGGAGGGGGGGGGGGGGGGTAGAGGGGAGGGAGGGATGTAGGGAGGGGGGCATGAATCGTTGCTTAAAGATATTAAAAGTTGCTCTCCTGGTGCGAGAGGATTATTTATTTATTATGTCAAATGTTTTTTGGATTTTCTTTTCTTTTTTTTTTTTTTGGCCCTTGATTAGCCTTTTTTCACCTGGTGAACTCTAACCTTGGTGTTGGGATGATGCAACTACAGTAAACTCACCGACTCCTGTGACGTCCTATCCTGTCCTCATCATCCCTCCTGTCCTGTATTTTATTTTTTAAGAAAAACCCCCACATTGTTAGAATTATTTATGACATGTAATAAAGATGATGCAGGCTGTCCCATTTGCTAAGAAATGTGTATAGATGATTATCATTATTGTTATTATTATTATCATTATCATTATTATTATTATTATTATCATTATTATTATTATTATTATTATTATTATTGTTATGTGTAAATAGCAACGCATCTAAGAACACTGATGAATTTAGATGAGTTTTTAAAAGAAGATCCCGATACCTTAGGCTGCTTGACGCAAAAATACCTCAGGTTCTATTGAAAGACTTTTCCTTCCCCTGTACATGTTTTGTGAAAATGAGACAAAAATACAGACATGACAAAATACAAACTCCTCTCCGCTTCCTCTCTTTCTTTCCTTCCTCTCCGTGTGCATGTGGGTGTGTGGGTGACAGTGGGTGGGTGTGGGTGAGTGGAGGTTGCCGGGATTTTGCACACAAGACGACACACGTAAGTGCTTGTTCACTCAAAAACCGTCATCCTCTCATTTTTACCACTTCGCTGAGTCGGGCTTTGGTGGCGATTTTCCGATTGGCGTCACGGCTTCTGGAGCTTCACGGACGGAACGATTTCCACGCAGTGGAAGAAAAACAGAACTCGTCTCTGTACTGCGTCATCGAGTGTCCTCAGCAGCGACGTCAGTGCTGAAATATCCGCTGCAGCCTCCTTCACCGGAGCTGCACTCATGAGAGCAGCGAGGCACCGCGAGCCGCAGCCAGCGCTCTCCCTCCTCTTTCCAGTGCTTTGACGTCGTTCCGGTGCTGAAGTGCTCCAGTGTTTGACTTCACGCTGCGCTTCTCCCGCCTGAAAAAAATGCCCGTGGATAAACAAGTGTGTTGCACCTCAATGAGAGCTAAAAAAAAATCTGCTGTGGAAGTGCTGCTGACTGCTGCGTCACTGCACATTTGAATGAGACCATATAAGCATTGGCAGGCATATTTGTCCCTTGTGTGCAATTAGTTTCTCTCTTGAGTTCCCATAGAAGGCCTACGTGATTGCAAGCGTGCCATATAGGGCCTTCCACTGACACTGTACTGAGTAGCAAGTATCTGAGATTCCATATTGTGGTGAACTGTCCCTTTAATGCATCAGCAGTCCTGGAGTTGCACTATTGATTTTGTGTTGAAGCAACTCCACTGCGACCACAAAACATGCCTTCATTGATTTTGAGTGTTGCACGTGACGCAATACACACTAATGGTGATGTTGAATTATTAAAGCCGGATGTGTTTAATTTTTGTCTGTGGAAGGATTCAGCTGCCTTATGGCTGAAGATCACACCGTACTTTCGCTGATTGTGCAAAAAGTGAAAATATTAAGATGTTTGTTTTATGACACAACACCGGCAATTTTAAAGTGACACAGTTGCTGAGTCGGCGGTTTTGGCCGGTCTATTTCCTGAAATAAAGTTGTTTATGTCCCTGCAGACATGCAGAACATCAGTCATCAACAGTGGAAATACTTAAAAGGCAAAGAGGTCCCATTTTATTCCTGTTTGGGTTTTTTTTAGATCTTTATTTTTCAAATCCAGTTGAGCATCCTCCCACGATAAGTTTTAGATAGAAAAATAATGAAATGGTAAAAAAATAATGAGGCTCAGTCCCGAATAAAAATATGAAGATTGGATGGATGGATGAATACAGCAGCAAAAACGTAGGATGGACTATTCATCTTTACTAAAAGAGCAAGAGTGAACTGCACGATATGAGACGGTTATACTTTGTATTATGCATGAGCTGATTTTTGGCGGCTGCAGTTCTGAGGACGAGGGCCGCAGTGCAGTTCACAGTGTGTTTAACCTCCGGGGGGGAAGTGAGAGCGGTGACGTAGCGCCGTGACGGCTGAAAGACAAAGACGAGAGTTCAGACAGCAGGTGACACAGACAGAAAGCCCAGGATCCAGTGAGTGAGTGAGTGAGTGGGGGGGAGGGGGGCTGACCCAGTGGATGAGCTCAGTGGGGGCTGCAGCACAAAAGGTGCTCGTGGTTTCATGATGTCACAGTGGAATAACTGAACAGCGTCTCTCCGCGCAAACACAGCGTCCCATCCCAGAGCTCCCATGCATGTTGTTCAGCGTTGCCTGAGAACACACTGTGTTGTTCTGACACACCATAACTGTGGCAAGTGCACGCACACGCACACGCACACACAGGCACAAGCAAAAGCAGATGGCCCTTGGCCTTTTCACTGCGCACAATGCTGTCCTAATGAACGTTTCAGTGAGTCCAATTGGAGACAAGCAGAGGTAATGGCATTACCAGCATCCCCAGCTGAGTCCCGCTGCCTTTACAAGTGTGTGTGTGTGTGTGTGTGTGTGTGTGTGTGTGTGTGTGTGTGTGTTTGTTTTATGGCCATTTTGGGAATTCCCTTCGACAAGGCCACCAGGGAAGCAGATACTAAATGCAAATGTTCTCCCTGCCGCCCAGTGTCACCGCGCTGAGTCCCCGGCCGGATGGTGAGAGCTAATCCGTCTGCAGCTCCTCCTCAGTGAGAGTGTGTTGACTCGTGTGACTGCGCTCTGCTCAAGGTGCCCTCCGTCTCTGGAATACGGATGTGCGTCTCAGGTGTCCTGCCCGTCCGCAGTCTCTTCCCTGCAGCCGCCAAGTCTGCAGTTTTGCCGGTTTCCCGTTGCCGATGTCCTGCACTCTGTGTGGATACGTCTGAAAAAAACACCTCACGAGAGCGTCAGAACCTTTGCGCCATATTTGAGAGGTTTTTCCAAGTTCAGGTGTTTCCACGACCAGATCTTTATTGCCATATTTAGGTTTCGCGTTAACGCAGCGACTGTCTGCTTGTCCTGTCTGCCAATAATGACGAGCAAAAATGTCTCAGAGTGTCTTTATGATGGCTGACAGATTTCTTCTGAAAGGCAGAGCTCGTGACTGAGAGTGTGAATCACGCAGGTCAGTTTGGGGAACTGGATGGATTTACAATTGGATCACAGCTGGATTCATAGCAATACAATACTTTCAGGCCATTTCTGAAACCTCACTCCTCTGCCTTACCAGCCTCTGCAGAGGGCATTCTTAAACAACCTCGATATTGAGGAACCAATCAGCTTCCCCTTAGCGATGGCGAGCGCAGGAAGCAACTGCTTCTGCTGCAGTCGCCTTTACAAAAAAAACAGAAGGAGAGAAAGAAGGAAAACAGGAAGTGGTTGCTGCTATGGAGACAATCTTGGATGCATTAAAAGAGGTACTAGTTTTCAACAAAGGTCCTGCTGTGTTACCCACTGACTCCTGCCAGAGGGCGTAGCCCTGTTAGCCGCAGGGTGCAGGTGCACAGCCTGTGTCACCCCTTCGCAACAGTGGAGGAGTTGCAGCTGAAAGAACCAGCAGTGAGAAACCTGATTGGTCGGCCTGGTCGCTAGTAGAAGGTTCCTCCAGACACTCTGCAACTGTTACCTTCCAGTTACAAACATCTTCTTTGAGCTCTTCACCAGATGGTTCCTAACAGTCAGTGGAATGTGGTTGAAAGTAGCAGTGTGTTGTTGGGTATTTTTTTGCCAAGCAGTTTGTGCGACCTCAGTCAGAAATTAAAGAAGCGTCGTAAATGATGAGCGAGGAACAGATCGGCCGTGTCGGATGCCCACGCAGTAGCCTTTTGTGTGTGTGATTGCTGTGCGTGCAGGTGAGTGCGAGGGCGTGAATCCCTCCTCTTCCTCTTCCTCTTCTGATGGCTACCAGACGCTGCAGCGGCTCCCTGGCGCCTGCTACTCGTAGGCCGTCTACATGGAAACACTTAGTCTCTGTTACGTCAGCAGGCTGCAGCGCTCTCTCTCTCTCTCTCTCTCTCTCTCTCTCTCTCTCTCTCTCTCTCTCTCTCTCTTTCTCCCTCTATCATCTCTCTTTCCCTCGCTTTTCCACTTGCATGCGTTTGCATCGTGCGCACGCGCAAGCCCGTTTTCTTCTCCTTCGTCTTCTTCTTCTTCTTCTTCTTCAATCTGCTTTGCCCCTTTTTCTCACACTTTAATCTGCGACCGCTCTTTCATTACCCCTTTACTGCTCCAGCGTTGCGTCAGTAGCATTCCGCTCCTTTCCGTGCGTCACCGTGGATGACTCCAAACAGCGTTTCTTGCCCTTCTTTTTTTTTTTTCCATGGAAAACTCTCATCCTTATATAACCCTTTGCTCTGGCAGCCCGCTCGTCCTGCTATTTTCCCGACTTTCTCCAACCTCTCCGCCGTCCTCGCGGTTCGTCTCTCATGCGAGCCGGCGAAAAGTTCCGGGGGACCAGCGGGACTGGAGCTGGTGTCCACCAGGCCTTTACCAGACCTTTGCACCAGCTCAGTGGTCTCAGGGAGGTTGCAGGTTCAATCCCCCAACACATACCAAAGACTATTAAAATGCTACCCATTGCGTCCCAGTAATTGGAGTTGGACTTGAGTGTGGCACAGTTGACTGCGAGGCTCCTTGGTCAATTTGGCTATTCCAGTTAATGGAAGGTGCATGTTGCATGTTGACTTTACTTTTCATGGAAAACCTGGAAAAGTCTGAATGCACACAAGGACAGATAAGCACCGAGCTGGTGGCTGAGTGAGCAGGCAGAGAAGACTCCCCAGAGGTTAGTAGCTTGTGACCTGAGCGATGCCAGACAGCGGAAGCACAACTCAAATTAGTCAGACAGGTGTTGCGTAACTGACTGCTGCCACCTACTGCTGGCTCCCAGTCCCGGTCTGCGGCCGCAGGAAGGTCAGAGGCGATCAGAGGAGGGAAGTAACTAAGTAGAAATACTTTGTTACTGTACTTTCAGATATCTTTACTTTTCTTCTTATGACGACTTTTTACCTTCACAACCTGCACAAATATCTGTGCTTTCTACTCCTTACGTTGGAAAAACACGCTCATTACTTTTGTGTTTAAAAGTGTTTGAAATATACAAATTCTGTTAAAAGTAATTCACTGAGTTGTTGTTGCTCGAAGTGGAGGGATGTTATTTTTGAGTATATTTGAGGCTTTGGGTTGACTGGTCAGTACGTTTTCAGTACAGAGATATAAATAAACATGCAGACAACAACATTAGCTATCGTTTAAACATTATCGTCTAAACATTATCGTCTAAACGTATGTAATATAAAAAATATATATTTTAATTTTTAGTTACGTGCATTTCAGAACCTGTGCTTTCTTATGTTTACTTGAGTAATGGAGTTTAATGAGCACTTTTACCTTTACCAGAGTATTCTTTCACACAAGTATCTGTACTTTCACTTCAGCACAGAAGGTGAATACTGCCACATTATGGATCGATGCTTTTGTCCTGCAAGTGGAGGCAGCAGAGTGACAGAGGGACACCTCAGCCTGCCAGGCTTCAGGTTGCACCTCTGGTTCTATTCACAAATCTAAATGAATAGACAGTGCGGGGAAAATGTGAGTATTCTGCTTTCATTGTTGTATGTTACACAAAATGTGTGCGTGTTAGTGTGTGTGTGTGTGTGTGTGTGTGTGTGTGTGTGTGTGTGTGTGTGTGTGTGGCCAGCCAGCGGCTCGTTCAATAGGCGCTATAATGTGTGTGTGTGTGTGTGTGTGTGTGTGTGTGTGTGTGTGTGTGTGTGTGTTCAGAGTGCTGACGAAAGCAGCTGGAGGTGCTGACATCCGTCTCTGTCTTTGTGAAGGTGGAGCGTCTCCCAACATCCGTCCCATCAGCACTCTCCTCTCGCGCCGTCCCGTATCCCATATCTCTGTGTCTGCACCTCGGGAACCGCGTCCCGCAGGAGGACAGGAAGGCGCTGCAGGTAGGCGTGGCAGTCACACAAGGTCACACAAGGTCAGACGCTGCCTCATCCAGTGTGACAAGGAGACGACAGTAATGACGGGTTTGTTTGTTGTGACGTCCCCCACCTTGTGTGTCAGGAGTTCAGGCTGCAAAATGTTGTTCGAAGGAGCTCTTAAATCTCAAGACAAACACGACAAGTCCATCAGAAGGAAAACTTGAACTGTAGCCTTTTCTTGTTTCAGCAGTCTGCTCTCGCTCAGCCTTTTTGTTTTTTCATTAAGAGAGTTTATGAGAGTTAAATAAAAACCTGAATCAATCTTTTTCTTCCTCTTCTTCTTCTTAAACCACATAACTGTACTAAACTAAAGTTAAAACAAAAACTATTCCCCCTTCTCTGATTCAATATTAAAATAACGTAACTAAACTAGAGCAGATTTTGTTATTGATTTTTTTTGAGAGATGTTTTTCCTTTCAGCACTTTAAAAAAAACAAAAAAAACAGTGAGGGTCCTTGGAAGATCAGCAGTGTGGCAGGCAGGAGGCAGCGCTTATATGCACATATGTGCTTTGTTATTTGTGAATATTTGAAAAAGTGCAGAAACATTTACATCTTGCGGCTGGAACTGGTTTAACAACACTCGACTTTAACTTAACTTGTATTTTGCTAAAACAAGGCCGACCTTGTCTTTCTCTCTCTCTCTCTCTCTCTCTCTCACACACACACACACACACATACACAGTGGACGGCCTCTGCTGACACACTGCGTCTGTGGTCGCTGCTCTGTTATCATTTCCTCGCTCTCTGCCTATGACCTCAGCACCACATGCAAGCTATTTCTGTTGAGTTGCCCCCAGCTAAAAATGACTTCATGTCTGATTTGCTTGAAACAGTAAGAGAGGGATGAGGGTGAAGAGGGTGGGGAAGTTCACTGTATCAAGTTGCGCGTGGAAAATATACAGCAGAAAACAGGATTGCTCGTCTGTTATGCAAAACCTCCCTCTGGTCCGGTCCTCTCGACCTGCGAGCATCTCGGCCGTCTCGCCGTGGTGCTAAATTTTCTCTCCATCTGTAGCTTCTGCAGTCTCCTGCGTCGTCCCCTCCGCCTCCATCTCCAGGCAGAAAGGCCGAGCTGGAGACAGGTAGGTCTGCAGACATGAGTAATGCGGCTGACACTGAGTCATGCAGCGAGACATCAGCCGTCAGTGTGGAGCCAGCAGTGACACACACACACACACACACAGACACATTATAGCATCTATTGAACGCGCCACTGGCCGGCAGACTCAGTGGTGCCGTCAAGGTGAAACTTATGAAGTGTGTCCATTACCATCGCCTCATATTGCTGATCATGGAGGAGAAAAAGATTGTTAATCGTGACAGCGCTGAGATCAGCCTGCTAACAGTAAACATCAGTGACAAACTAGTTTATAGGAAATCACCCTGCATTTTAATGTGAACACTCAAAAAAGGAGACTAATTCTTCTGCCAGGCGTGTTGTGCACTGGAACATCTCACTGAGGCCAACACGTGACGGCACAGTGCCAGTTTTGCTTTTTGGTTTACGCGCCTGTTTGGTCACAGTCAGACAAATGTTTCTTTGCTCTTTGAGTGCTCGTTATACATTCATAGTCGATCCACCACTTGGAAGACTCAAAAGCGTCACCTCTGAAGTCTGAAGTCACACCTGTCTCGTCAGCAGCCAGTAGACTCAAAATTCCGATGCATCGTTCCATAAACAGTCCGTTTCCTTCATCGTTGAAGAGGTGGGAGGTACAAAAATGAGATGCTAACTGATCCAAGCCGTTCTAAAAACCACACAAGAGAGCATGAAGAAAAAGCAACAACAAATTGTAAACAACAGCTGCTGCTACTGAGATTAGCATGTGAAATTCTCCCTGGGGATGAATAAAATATCTTTATTTGTCTATCTAGGAGCAGTTTTGTCAACATCAGCTATCATTTCACATTAAATGAAAACTTAAAGGCTCAAGACTCCAAACTTTTTAGGTGGACACCAGCTTTGCTCCAGACTGACTTTTCAAATGTGTACTTTTTTCCATTTCCTAACATATTTTTTTTTTATATTTCTTTGCTTGAAAAAAAAAAAAAAAAACCTGATCTGGGAAACATCATATTTTGATTGCCAGGTCACAAAGAATCTGAAATAAACTTCTTATGAGATTGTTGGTGAGTCAATCCAACTCTCTCTATTAAAACGTAATATAAAAATTTTGCACACAATTGAAACGTGTGTAAAAAAAAAAACACACACTCATGCAGTATATACACAGGCTCCTTGTTGCATCAATTAAATATTTATTATGGAGGGGAGGGGTAATGAGAGGTGTCTCTGTTTTTATTGCCTCCTAATGGCTTTTTGAGTTACCGCTGCCAACAATGAATAAATCATATCGTCTGAGGTGCAGCCAACAGCTCAGTCATTCTGGCACTCAGCTGATCTGAAGGTATGCAGTGGGAGAGCCTTTGTTTGTTTTAAAGAGAAGGTTCTTAGTTTTACCAAAGAAACAGAAGTCGCCTCATAGCAGAAACGTTCAGTCTTTGGGCCTGAGGTGTGGAGCTTGCGTGTGTGTCCTTGTGAGGCAAACTGGGAACTCAACAGTGGCCGTAGGTGCAAGTTCGAATGGTTGTTTGTCTTTTTATGTGGCCTTGAAATTAACTGCCAATAGATTTGCACATGGCTTATCTGCTCCAATTTGTGAAATATGTACTTAGGTCTAAAACTCCATTCATTTATTTATTCAAAAGTACAGACTCTTATTTTACAGGTTTTATTTGGCCATTAAAATGTGGTAGTGCCCAGTTGTGACAGTGACATTTGATGTTGAAGTTCAGAGAACAGTCAGCCATTGTCATGTGCATAATTACTTAGACTGCTGAATGACATTAGTGTCATAGCTAAAGTTAATTATCTCTTCTCATGTAAAAGCCTAATGGAACGCGCAGGTGCAGGATTGGCTCTCCATTCCCCTTTAGCCTGCAGTACACGTGGTGCAACATCTTTAGCTTCTAATTTAAGGTGTACATTTTTGTATTTAACATGTAGCCAATGTTAGATTGCACTGCGTACGATGGAAAGACAAGATAAATGTCGCTTATCCTCTGCTCTGCACTGGCTGGGGCGATGTGGAATGGGAAAGTATCGACCCCCGAGTGGCTGAATATTGACATGTGGGTGGATTTCAGGAAGTGACCTTGGCCAGCTCAGCCGAGCACCTGAACGGCAGCCGGCTCCTTTTTCCACAGAGCTCATCTCTGGCACCAACCACCGCGCTGCAGTCTGCGCCTATCCTCCTCGGGAGAGGTAAACATAGTTCATCAGGCTGATCCGAGCTGATTAGAGGCAGGGCGCAGGCCACCGCAGCCGCACTGAAACGGTGTTGAGGATTTGGCCGGGAGGTTGTCATGAACAGAGTGGGTTAAGTGAGTCAGTCTGAAGGCGCCGCTGAGAAGATTAAGTGGGTGTTAAACACGTTAACAACCAGGATAAACAAGTAAAGGAGTGAAGCAGAATTTCAAGGGAAAGACTTGAAATTAAAATCTGGTCAAAATATGAGCCAGAGTGAAAATAAAACATTATTAAAACATTACTCCCAAGTTTGATGTTAACGGTTGCCAACTGTCTTAAAATAATTGAATTGGCCTGGACAGTGTAGATACTGATGAGTAGATACAATACTTGAACGGCGAAATATCAGGTCAGTTTTCAACGGCAGAGCAAAATCAAACAGACAATCCTTCAATTTATCTGCAAGCCAACAGGGTCACTGGCCAAATAGCTTCCTTCATTGACAACAGACGATCTAATTAAGCTGAAAAAGTTGAGTAAAAGCTTCAACGTCTTCACGGTAATGTTGAAACATGCATCCTATATCGCCCCCGTGTGTCTATTAGCGGCGTTGCATCGCTCTAAATCGGCCCTGCGGTCCCCTTGTCGCGCATCCCCGAAACTCCGCCCTGCAGCGAGCTGATTGGACGTGAGGAAGGCGCTACAGTGACAGCGAGCCAATCGTGCCGCTCTGCCTCCTGTTCACAGGGCTCCTACGCCGAATGCCCCTCTCCATCACCTGGCCGCCACGCAAATATATTATTAATAGAAGCACGAGGAAGAGGAGGGACTGAGGAGTCGCGCTAATGGTCTCTCAGACAGAGAGAGCCAGACAGGAGAGGAGACAAATGTTTTTTTTTGTAGGACAGAGTACTTATTGATCCCACCTCTGGAAACTGCATTTGTCTGTCCGATGCCTGAGCTCAAAAGAGGAGAGAGATCGTGAGATGAGTGGAGTGGATGCCAAAAGGTTCAGGGTTGGAGCACGATGAAGGATAGGATAGGATAGGATAGGATGGGATAGGATAGGATAGGATGCACGTCATAACAAAACAGTGGTGGGACCAATAAATAGCGGTGACCACGGTGGTTTTGGTTATATTGAAACTTTGCAGGAAATTCAAATTTGCAATATAATAAATACGAACAGACTGACTGATTGATTGATTGCAATATAACCAAAATTATTATTATTATTTTTTTGCCTGACTTCATTTCTTGTAATGCCCTATTTAAATGCAATAAAGCAATTTAAAAAAACAAATAATTTTCTTGTCACATATTTGTTTGGCTTACGGGGATCATTAAATTTACATTTTAATTGACATGATATCATTAAACGTCCAGTGTGAACAGTGACATCTCCGCTGGCTTGCTGATTTGGTGCTGGACTCCAGGCGAGGCAGAGACCATGCTGAAGACTTTCATGCCAGTCAGGACATAATAAATCAGGCTTTCCAGTGCCACCGCTCCGCTGGGCGATCGGCGCGCTGGAGTGCGTCTGTGATACATTGGTCATTACTTTAACTGCCCTCCCTGCTCAGGTTCATTGATGGGTCAGTGCACATGAATGTCCCCCCTTCTTAGATTTATGCCTCCCGTGACGTTTTTAGGGCTCAGCTCCGAAGGGCTCTTTCTGTTACATTATCTATTTTAATGATAAAAAACTGCAGCCGGCTCACCGAGGGCTGGTGGGCCCTGGTGGCCCCCATGACCTTAGACCTGGCAGAATCTGCGCACTGTCACCTTGGATTTCCGTCAAAGTGATGACGTGCACAGCAGCTTCGTTTATTGCCCAGAGTTCCACCGAGTCACTTTATTGTGTCGTGTTATTGCCAAAGGATTCAGGACAGCGACATAAACCCGGGGGACAAACTAAATTAATGAAGACACATGTGCAGCTCACGTCATGTTGTCGTTAAACTACAGAGGACTAATGACAGGAATTGTGGTTCATTTAAGGCGGGATGAAAACGTAAATATCGCACACTGTGGGCGCACGTCATCGCCTTTCCACTAATGAACAAAGGCAATGAATCCACCGCATATCCCGCTTTATTCATGTGTGTGCTACAGCCCCTGCGTGCTAACGCGTTTTACGCACAGGACAGAGTGGGTCGGGTCTGTGTTTACTTCCGGACTCCGATTTAGACTTCGCTCATACAGCAGGAGCAGAAGCAGCAGCTCCACCGGAGGTTCAGGCGCTCTGCTAGCACGGTGGCCATACAAGGCTTCATGACGGAGGTTACCGGGTTGATCAGTGGCATCATCACTGCAGACGAGCCTCACTTCGGCGCCGCCGCCACCACGACGACTCCGTGTGCATCCGCCACCGCTGTCCCGATCGTGTTCACAGTCGCCCGATGGTGCGCTCCCGTCACCAGCTAACAGACTGATCTGACTGAGCTCCTGCTGCCACTTCATGATCTGAGCTAACTGAGGATCAAAACAAGGGCAACCGCTCTAACTTTCAGTGGCGTTCGTTCGCGGACCGGTTCGGGATCCGCCGCCGGCAGCCGGGGAGAGGCACGTTTCTCCAGCGAGGGAGACCGTCGGGAACTCAGGGCGCCAGGCAACCGGGGACAACGCGGGTGGTGGCTGGATAAAGCAGGGGGTCGCCTCCAGCTCCTGGCGGATTTATCCGCTGCCAGCTAACGCTAGCCCGAGCTAGCCGCCAACAGCGCCATGGATTGGTTAATGGGGTGAGTAGCGACAGCTAACTCTGCTAGCCCAGCTTACTCTTCCCATGTCAGGACAACCGCACAGACATTCTGGGTGCTGGCGCCCAGTCAAATACATATTAGGTGACGCCAGCTCCGTTGGAGACAGACGGCAGCGTTGCCGTGTTGAATCATGGCATGTTGTCAGTGGAACACACAGTCCAGCTACCCAGCGGGCAGAACCTTGCTTAGCCTAGCCCAGCGGAGCTAACTCGCTGGCTGCGGTGAACTAAACCTTAATGTTGCCCAGGACCAGACATTATTTTAAGGCATGTTAATGGTCTGCAGCGGGCCAGCGCAGGTCGTAAATAAATTCACCCGGTAGCCGGCGTGTTATACACGACGGTTATTTATAGGAAAGGGGCTAACGTTCTCAGCCTGTCAGAGTCGCTAGCGCGCCTGTGAGTGCCCCCCCGGTTCAGTTTATTCCCTCTGCAAGGTGCGCTGCTGCTCCTCGCTTGACGGGAACCAATGTTAGCCGTCGTGCTAACGTAACGTTACCTAATGTGGCAGTACTGGAACGGACCAATTCAATATCCTTTAATTAACCAGGTAACAAACTCGTTGAGATTAAAATCTCTTTTCCAAGAGCGACCTGGCCAATAGGGCAGCATACACAATGTTACAGCAATAAATACAACAAAACAACCGCAATCATACACCAAAGCCAGGAACACATTGCTTACACGGTGGACTCAAAGACACATGACATGTCAAAATAATTTATAACATTTCAGTGCTAATTCAATTTTGCTAATTCAATTTTAAAACAAATATATTGCCCAAGAGAACTGGTTTACTTTTTTTAAAATTACCATTTAAAATGGACTGAAATTCACCCAAAGTGATGAGTTCAGGTAGCCTCAGATCCTTCTCTATGTTGTTCCATGACCAGCTCACATTCGTATTCAGTGTCGCCTCAGGGGATAGTTGTCAGACATGTGCTTAATTTTGACAGAATAAGCATTTTCTCTTGAACACTCTGTTAACCTCTAAAAGTGAGCCACAGGCACACCTAATCAGCTAACGGTGACGACACAGGCATACCTAGTCACTCTGCTAACGGTGACGCCACACTTGCAAACGGTGTCGTTGATCCGTCCGCCGTAACTTTGCTTTTTCGTCACGGACGTATGACAAGGGTTTTTTGGGGTGGAGTGACAGCTGGTGGTTTGTAAAGCTCACTCAGAGCTATCGGTGTCAGCCATGACACCTACCACTCGGTCGCGATCATAGTGTGTTTGGGATTAACCTAAAGCATCACTTTGGGTTATTAAGTAACTCGCCTGCCTGATATGCCTGCACAAAGCTCGGATTTGTCCCGTGTGGACCCGTGTATTTGGCATGCAAACGGTAAGACATTTGATTGCCGTGTTGGAGCATTGGAAGTCATATTTGCCTGCCTGCAAGCAAAAGAGGGACTTGATGAAATGTCAGCGGTGTCGGTTAGGTCTACCCATACGTTTAACCTTTTTCACACCAAACTATCAGATTGGATTTTAGCCAGTGGGACTCTTTACAGTCGTATCCTTTGCGATTACCAAGCAGGAGTGCATCAGGTGTTCTCACACCCCGCAAAGGTTTTAACTTGCACAGCAAGGTGTGTCACGACTTGTTTTTGTCTGATGGCAACAGGGCCGGGCTCACCGGCGGCAGCGCTGCCAAGGGAAGGGTGGAGGCGTCTTTTCAGGGGTGTTTCTGCCTTTTAGTGACATTTTGGCCCCCAGAGATAAGGTTTGTGGTCCGTCCATCCACAGCCCTGGAAGAACAGTAGTGTTTTAATTATGGCCTCTATCTTCTCGAGCTTCTTTTTTTTTTTTGCAAAACGAAGAGCTTGTGAGTTTCCTGCCATGGAAGGTAACGGCGAACAGCGGTTAGCTGTCACGTTCATAACTCAGGAAATTACTAAATTTAGAGGGTTCTGAGAAAAGTCACGCTGGTTTCTGGCCCGTCGTGCAGTTTGTTTTAGCACAGCAGCAAGTTTTCTTTCTGCCCGCAGATTGAATCTTGTTTTTGCGGTTTAGTCAACCGGCTCTTGCATTGACTTGTCTGTTTTTCCGGCTGTAAACACGATTTACGAGTCCTGGACCCCCTCTGTTTTCGTTCCATACGTGCAATAATTACAACATTTATGCTGCACAGTTGCCGCCAGACTTAAACTGGTTTGCTTAGTGGTCTCTCAGGAATCCAGCAGCAGCAGCAGCAACACCCAGAGAGCTCACAGTCAGTGTAGGTGAGCATACAGCAGAGCGGTACAGATGCAGAAGAACAGTTATCACCACTTCCAGACGTGCATGGTGTGAATTCACACCTTCATCTTTCCAGAGGTTCTTTAGTCTTTGTAGTTATTTGACACCCTTGAAGTAATCCGTGTGTCACATTCGGCTATCACCGCAAGCCCACTCATGCTTATTCATACTGTGAAGTCCAGCAGTTTATGACCACAATCGGCACAGTGGCGGTTTTTTGAAAAAGAAGCGTCGCCCTTTCCGCTGTGATTAAACGGGTCGAAGCCTCAGTCCGATTCAGACTCGGTGTCGGCTGGCACGCTGCCTATTGTTTTCGCACGCATGTCAGGTGTGCCGCTGAGCGCCGACGGCATTGGAGGCGAGCGGGCGTGCGTGCGTCACCAATGGCAGAGTCTATGAGCGCGTTAACCAAGCATGTAATCAGTCTGAATAGAGAGAGAGAGAGAGAGAGAGAGAGCCCGGGTTGAAGGACACAGCAGCCAGAAGTGATGGAGGCAGCGAGGAGGAATGAGCAAACTCGCACATGATGTGAGGGAATGAGAAGAAGGGGGCTGATTTAGTGAAGAAATGAGATGTGGAGGGAAAAAGAGAAGCCTGATGACTGATTTGGAGGAAGACGGGGTGCTCTGAAAGGAGTGGCAGGTGGCAGGTGACTTGTTAGTGACGAGGCAGGAGTGGATGGTTGATGCTTCTGTTGTTTTTAGCAGGAGGCCAGTCAATTCCCACGAGTGTCTGTGCCTCTCACCCAGATGGTTAGCGCTGTGGCAGGTTGTTCCGCGTTATTGTCCAGAAAGAGTGCATTTCTTCAGATTGGGGATGACCTCATCTGTCAGGATACAGAGGCAGACAGGACGTTAAGTCGCTGGCTGAGATGCCCACTGCCCAAATGTGCCCCTTTCCCTGCTGGGTGAAGTAGGCCGGCTCCGACAGATGTTTAATCCCCTTTTGCTTTTGAGTGATGGATCCGTAATGCTGTATGAAGAGCGGGAGAATGGAGGCGGCGGTGGCGGCTGAGTGGAGTGACGCCTTAGACGGCCGACCTGACCCGAGCCGAGCTGAGCCGGGCTGAGCCGAGCTGAGTGACGGGTCGAGCGGGCGCTTAGCTTACAAAGCGTCACCTGCCGCAAATGCCGGTGGTTTGTCTCTCAGCTGACGCCAATATTTAAGGTGTTGTTTTCCTATGTGTCTCTATCCGGGTCACACATTAAGATACTTTCTTTTTTTTTTTACTATTCTCTCACATGACAAAGCACAGATAGATAGACAGACTTGTGTTTTGACTCATTTATCAGTTATTGTTTGTAGTTGTTTTTTTCCTTTTCCAGCAGACTCCTCTAAAGGTCCCATATTAAATCTATTTTCAGATCTTTATTTTTAATCCTGAACTCCTGGGGAGCAGCTTCATTGTGATGTTTCACCAAAAACACTGCGTATATCAGTGGGAAATGGCATATTTAGCCC
Source organism: Nelusetta ayraudi (assembly GCF_046127955.1). Taxonomy (NCBI): domain Eukaryota; kingdom Metazoa; phylum Chordata; class Actinopteri; order Tetraodontiformes; family Monacanthidae; genus Nelusetta; species Nelusetta ayraudi. The sequence goes on along the minus strand of NW_027466103.1, from coordinate 6,719,617 downwards.
CGTGTTCACACACTTCCTGCTAAATGCTCAGTTTTCTTGGGCAAAACACAAATAACTCGTCAGCCAATCGCATGGTAGCAACTCGGTGCATTCGTAGGTGTAGAAGTGGCGAAAGAGGGAAGGAATTGGGATTTGTGTGACTTTGAAGGTGACTGGCAGGGAATTTAAGTGAAATATGCTTTGTTGATGTCAGAGTTTAGAATGGTCAGACGGAGAACACGCCGTGCGCACGGTTCTGGCCCTGCGTGGCCAACAAAGTGTCTGGTGTGAGAAGGGTGCACTGGTCAGGTCGAGACTGTCTTGGCAAATAGGCACGCGGTATTTACATCAACCACTCATAAGCCGATCGTCGGTCGGAGTGGAAAACATGCGTCCGTGTGCAGCGTTCTGTCTCGCGTCCTAAAAAGGAGCGAGGTCGGGGCTCCCGCAGAGCCTCTCGACGGGCGCCGAGCTCTCGCGGCGCTTTTTGCTGTCACCGCTTGTGTCGAGGACTCGTGACTCCAGAAGTTGACAGCTGTCATGTCGTCGACTGGATTTTTTTTTTTCTCTTTTTCTTTTTTTAATGAAGCCGACGCTTCCAGGCTCAGCGCAGATCATAGCCACTGTATCTTGGTTACGAACCAAACACTTGTCACAGATCATTTCCTGTCTGAGCACGGTGCGGAGGTTGGGCAGGTGGCTCTCTGCCTTCACTGTCACACTCTGCTTTTCCATTTTGGGTGGTTTCACATGTGCTTGGCTGCTCCTCCATCGAGATACTATGGTGTTTGTGTCATAGTTCTTTGTAAGTAGGGCAAGGAATTTATTGTATTTTAAGCCATCTATGATTTTATCTTTTAATTTCTTATTATTCGGGCTTCAAACAATCCTAAAAACAAGGCAGAGGAGGTGAAATGATCACCACACAACGTAGCTTCTCTTCTGCCCTCCAGCACATACTGGAAATTATCTATAAAATCAAAGAATTAATGCATGGCTTGTGTGCGTTAAAACACCCATTTAGAGCTCTGACTGATGGTTGCTGATGATTAAAGGTTGATTGGCTTGCCAAGCCGTCTTCGGTTTGGAGATTGTGGTGTTTCTACTTTGGAGACGTTCATTATTTCATTAAATTCAAAACCAAATCAGCGATCACTTAAAAGACTGGCGGTCGTGATGTCTGCCATAATGCTTCTGCCGTGGGATTGAGCGCAGTGACGGTGAGCGGACGCGAGGAGTCTGACTGTCTCCTTCAACAACAGCTGGTCTGGCTCAGGGAGGAATTGTCGCATCTAGTGACATTGAGCACTTCCCCTGCCGAGCGTCCTGGCCTCCAACGTGTGGACAAATAAAACAGCAGGGAGGAGTTGTTAATAGACGAGGTAGCCCAACTTAGCTGAACCTTACCGCCATTTTCATCTCAACAGTACAGATTGACCTTTTCTACATTTCATGTCCATATATATGTATATATATGTATGTGTATGTGTATATATGTGTGTATATATGTGTGTATATGTGTGTATATATATATATGTATATATGTATTGCCCTTCTATAACTCTCGGTGTCACCCTTTGCAGCTGATGGGTTTCAGTATCTTATTGAAGCAGATGCTGACCAGACCTTTTTGAACGAAGCGGACTCAGACACCCTTGGAAGATTCTCTCTGTTATCATGTGAACTGATCGCCGCCCTCAACTCTTGCACGAGACAGCCTGACGTCGCTTTAGGTCATGGTTGTGTTAGTCTGTGATGAAAGATATGTCCTATGTTTTTATTTAATTTTTTTTCTTCTGTTCCTCATACACACAGTTGTGTCACTTTGCCGTCTTGTAGTTCCAATTTTAAATGCCCCATACTTTATCAGATTAGGATTTTCATCTTGCACTCCAGCGGTGCACCTTCACTCAGATATTCAGCCTAACAAACCAAATAGATCTCCAGAAAGCAGTGTATTTAGCCCTCGGTTCACAGTCTCCTGCAAAAAACACTGCTGTGTTGGTAGTCAGCAGCTCAGGCGACTGGTTCCCCGGGGCGTGCACCTGCCCGTGCCGCTGCACGGATGGATCCCCCCCCGGCCCCCCCGAGTCTGTTTGCTCTCTAAAACAGGACGTTTTAGTCTCTTCTCATCCCTCCAGCTCACTCGCTCACCCTCCCCGTTTCCCCATCTTCCTCCCTGACTGTCTGCCTCCCCCGCCTCCCACCCTTCCTCTCGGGATAATGATGTGCAGAGACATTTGCGTGCTTGACTGCCGCCTGAGTTTGACTGTCGGGCTGCGGAGAGCATGGCAGCATTGAACAGGCTCAGGGCGGACTACTCCCAGGGAAATGTTAACAACGAAGCTGGCAAAGAGGCTTGACTGTGTTTGACCTTGAGAACGGAAGAGTGATGTTCTGAAAGGCTTATCACGTTGCCTTTTCTCTGTGGCCGTCCACTTCTTCCTCTGTGCAAGAGATGGAGGAATGGTAAAGCAGAAGGTGGGACCACAAAGAAACAAGCCCCCAGCCAGAAATTCTAGCAATGGCTTCCATTTCTTTTTCTTTCCTTTTTTGGTTTGGTTTCAGTTGATGTCCGCCGTGCATTCAAGACGCATCTCTATTATCACAACATCTAAAAGCAGGCCTTGCATTTTCTACCTCGGTCTCAGGAAGCGAAAAGCGAGAAGTGGGCCAGTTGAGCGGTCACAGTTCCGAGGTTCTTGTCATGACTCTATGTTTGACAGGAAGCTGAAACCCAGAGCAGGTACTAACATCTGGTGACTGACACCCCAGTGCCACCGCAGCTCGCTGGCGGTTCCTGCTTTCTGTCTGCACAGGAAGACACGTCTCTCTTGCCCAGAACAATCAAAGAGTTCAAGACAAAGTGCTCGAGGTGCACCTGAAAATACCTGGTAACCAGAGAAAGTCATCTAAACGACAGACCCTCGGGACTTGAGGATGCACTACTGTGTTGCTGTCTTTCAGGACATCAGTGTGCATCATCGAGCCTCTATTTAATGCCTCTTAAGAGGGCAAATATGCAGATGCACTCAGGAGTGAATGCCGTTGCACTCTATTGTGTCTCTTGAGACACGTCTCTGCTGCTGTCTTGCCTCCCTCTCCCTCTGAGGCTGCAGGGCCACAGAGTGGCCCAGAAGCTAACACGATACCTGCATGACTCTGCAGTTTGCCTTTCGCTGAAAGTGCGCAAGTGAATAATTGGAGAGTCCTAATGCATTTGGGATGCAAAACCCTTGCTTACTGTGAGTGTGTTATTTTTTTTCTTTTTATTAATTTTATTCATTCTACCCTTTAGCTGATTTTTCAAAAGCCAGAGGACAGAATTGGGCTTTTTCTGAGTAGCGCATCCATATACAGCTGAAGGCTGAAGAGGCTTCTTCGCCCACTCAGAGAGGTTCTGACCTGTTCAAAGGCTCGAGCGGGCTAAAATTTCACACCGTCAACTGCACCGTTTACTGACATTTAACCTGCATCCGCTGATGTCTGTGGTGAAGTAATCACTTCAAAGTGCAGCTTTACATAATCTGCCTGGATATCTGGAAAGATTCAGACAAGGCCTAAAGTGGCTTTGTGAATGCTCGTTTTGAGGTTTTATTCATAATGTGAAGGATGTAGGTATTGTTTATGTCTGCTAGTTTGCTGCATTTTTGGTGAATTAGGTTGTGTTGAGCAATGGAGCATTAGAACATTTTTAGAAACTTTCTTATGCTCCTTTAGAGAACTGTGTGTCTCTCACAGCCCTTATAAGAACTGAAAGAGAAATGTCAAATCGAACCCTTTTTGTTCTTGTTTGTTGAGCCTTCTTTTATATTGTGTGTGTGTGTGTGAGAGAGAGAAGTGTAACCGTGTCATGTGATCTGGAAAGCGTCTTCTCAGGTTATACACTGACTGGAGACTTTGTTCCTTTCTTTCCTCTCTTGACTCAGCATAAGGCGAACTGTGTTCGTAAGACAAAGGTCACACTAACTATCGACCTACTTACCCGAAGGAGCTGGTTTATTTTCAGATATTAACATTCTCTCGGTGATGCTGAGGCTAACCAGAGGCGGACTGATCGAGTGCTGGGGAGTTGGCGAGCGTACCCCACCTGTCTTTATTCCCTCCTCACCTGCATGTAACACACCAACCACCTCTTTCATTGTGGGTTCACTTTGATTTGAGGCCCTGCCGTGTTTCTGAGGCTGGTTCTGTGAGGTACGAATTACCCAACGTCTAATCCGGACCCGTTTGCGTCCCCTAAGAAGGCGTCCTGCTCTCTCAGGCCTCACCGCTGCGGCCCGCTGGCTCGGGCTTGGATGTCTGTGGCTTCGCTTGCCTCTATTTCACTTGGCAGGAGAGTGGCACCATGCCGTGACTGTGTTTACTCTGTCGCAACGCTCTGGGCAGCCCTGCCTGGCTCACACAACTGGCACCGCCATCAGAGGCAAGGGGGCGGGGCAGAGAAAAGACAGGGCAGGAACAGTCACAACCGATCAGCTGACAACCCCTTCACCCCCCCCCCCCTCCTTGTTATTGGTCAAAAGAGGAGCGTTGTTGAGTCGAAGTGAAATCTGCTGCTCAGATCCTGGACTTAATTGGTTCATCCAGTCACAGGACTGGACCTCGGCAGGCCTGCGAGCGGCCGCTGTTCTGTCACACACTATCATATTCACGCAGCGCTGGCAGCCAAAGCCGTCTTGAGATCGGCTAAAATAAGATGAACCCTCTGCGGCAGGAAATAGGGTTGTTGTTGCTCTGCTCTGTTGACTCACCAGGGACACCCTTCAGAACATTATGTTGTCTGTGTTTCGGGGCTTTTTGCCGGCCATAGTCTGTGAGATACGTGGAATAATTGTGTTCCAATCACTGCAACACCCATGCATGTTAACTAAAATCCATCTCTGTGGGCAATATTGTCCTATTAGACGATGGCAGCCCCCATATTTCCTTTGCTTCCTATAGTTGGAGTAACCAACTTACAACTACCAGGGTTAAGCAAAATGGCCAGAGCAGGGAGTACGAGGTGGTGGAGCAGCACCCAGAGAAAGGAGGAGGACACGCAGAGGGTGTACGGGGAAGCCGATAAGGAGCGAGAATACAGAGAGGGCGGACGGAGTGCGAGCGAAGGGCCAGAGATGGAGGTTAGGGGGGCGATAGGTGAGATATAGAGATAAATGGGCAGTGGCAGTGTGGCTCAGAGAGCCAGATTAGAAACAGCAGAGGCCTGAAATAGAGGACAGAGAGGGAGATTTAACAGCGGGGGGGGGGCTCGTGCTGCCGGCAACGGCGGGAGAAATGGACTTTAGAGGCAGAGTCGGGGTCAGGATGGGAGTGAAGCTAACGGCCAGTATGTGAGAGGCAGATAATAAGAGCTGTTGGCTCCCTGCTTCTAGTCCCTCGCTTTGGTCTTTATCTGCCGTTACTTTTTTTTTTATTACCTGCAGGTGTTTTGCAGTGGGCAAGATAGGAGACCTAATTTGTCTTAATAGAATAATGGGAAGAAATAGAAAAGAATAAGTCTTTTCTTCTTGGCAAATCAAAGTAGTGATGCCTTGGAGCCTGAATAGGTTGTTTTCACATGAGGTCGCACAGCTCAGATGGAGGGCAAGTTGCTGAGGATCGGTCACATGGAAAAATGCTGATGTTTTGCGTAGTTTACAGTTGTTCAGAAAAAGAAACGTTTTCTTTTTTTTTAGAGCTCCAAAGGTTGTCGTTCACAAAGGTAAGAAGTGTAAAAGACTCACATAACAATGCTATAAAAAATGGATTTCAACCCGACGTATGCGGTCGGGAGGAGTGCAATGTGCTAATGCCTGTGTCCGTAGCGGCCACTTCATAAGGTGTGTTAGCGAGCTACCTGGGCTTTTTGACATGGGAAACGGGTTCTAAATCTGTCCAGTACAGACTCTCCTGAACAGTTTCCCCCAGACACAGACCTAGACCTAGAACGAGAGCTAGACCCTCAGCACCCTCGGCTGGGGCCCAAAGTGTGTGGGAGCCTGCGAGGTTCGCCCTCGGCAGCTGAGGTCTGAGCTGTAATTGGATTAGAGATCTGCGTTGCATCAGGCCGGGCATGTCGGCTGCACACACACTTTAAATTCCCCACACCTCCGGCTGCACTCGAGGCCACGCCCACTCGCGTTTTCCTCTTAAGCCCTAGTCTCTTCACGACACCCTAGTTATTAGTTGTTTTTTTTACCTTCCCTTAATCAACTTCCCAGCCCTTTCCCCCGGCCTGGGCTGGGCTGTGTGTGCATGTGGACTGGTTGGTGCGTGTTTGTGCATGTGCACGCTCACTCCATGCCACTTTTAGTGCACCAGCGTGCGGCTGTTGGCGTGCATGCTCACGCTCTGTGCAGACTGGGAAATAAAATGAATTATAAAACAATGCTGCAGGAAATGGGAACAGTCAGGTCTTTCATTCTCATGTTTCTAAAGACACTTTTGGCTGTCCCTCCTAGACACGGAATGCAGGAGGTAACGTTGACCTTTTTCATTCACAGTGATTATTCTCCTGTCAGGCTGCTCCTCTTTAGACAAGAAGTAGAGGGTGATGTCACTGGTGCTGCTTGGCTCGAATGTCTCAGTCTCTTCTCTCACCTGTGAAGGGATCTGTGACGTTTTTCCTTTGTTACTCATGAGGAAGAAGCATTGATCTTTGTTTGTGTTTCGTTTCTAAATCTGGGTTTAGGGTTTGTTAATTGTCCTTCTGGGTCTGATATGTTTGGCATTTGTCTTAATAGGTCAGCCATTTCAAAGACTGGTAGGATTTTTTTTTTTCTTTTACCCAGATGAGAAAAAAGCCTTAACTGATAAAATGTCGGTTGTAAAGCAGTGAGGGGAAGTGATGTAGATAAGTCGCAGACTGTTTCAATAGCATTGTTGAGACTTGCATCCTAGTTTTCCAATGCAGCATTTAAACAGGACACATTTAAGAATGCTGAGGGCAAAGGTAACCTGCCATTCAGTAAGTAAGATGAGAACACATTACGACAATGATAGTTTGTAACTGTTGATGTCATCATAATCATATCGTAATTGTAATCATGAATTATTAAGTATTTCAATCTGAACGTGGCTCATTCACACACTTTTAATGATTCCATAAGCATGTTACACACTGCATTCATCTTAGCCGACACTCATTCTGAACCCTAACCTCATTACAGGCTTATTCCACAGTCTGTTTTATTATCTGTGATGCAGTGTCATTAAATAAATGTGTGCAGAGGGCAAGAGATGGAAATCAGAGCAGCATACTGTGAACAGTGTGACAGTGACTGGACCTGCTAAAGAGGACTCTGCACTGAAAGGTGTTACCGGACGATGAAACACATGACCTGCTCGTGATGTGCTTGTTCACAAGATTTGAGCAAAAGCTGTCTTGCCGATGGCAGTGTGAGGAAAAGGAAAAGGGCAAAGTTCGCTTTGTCCTGGTCTACCCCAGTTGATTTAAGGCATGGAGTCCACACCCAGACGATGTCACAGTGTTGTTGGATCAGACTTGATGGACGACTGCACCTGTTTGGACCTGCACATTTCACTTTTACTGCAACAGTTTTCAATAGAGGTGCCTTGGATTTTTACTATTATGGTCTTTTTGCATTACTGGCAGGCCAAATAACACACAAAGTACCAAACATTACCACCCTTGAATTTCTAGATGAGTTGGTCACACGTGGCTGTGTGAGATGTTTGTTGAGGAAGAAGATGGAGGAGAAGGGAAGCGTTTAACAGAGGAGTTGACAGAGGGGGAGTCAGTGTTTATGGTGGTCTGATTTCCGTGGTTGGGTTCACGCCAGTCAACAAGTCAAAGATTACCAAAGTACAAAATACAATAGGGGAACCAATGGGAGTGATGGTGATTTCATTTCCAGTTTCCCTACAAGGAAAGGCTGTGAATGTGTTTAAACACGGACACATCTGACCAACTGAGGGCCACCAGAGGGTCTGTGGGTGACCTCCCGTTCTCTCCCACACACAGCACATTGTTGTACTTCATTGTAAGTCACTGGGTGCCCGGCCTGATGTCACAGTGCCGGCCTTTTCTCCTCTGTTGTGCGCTGCCGCCCGTGCAGTACTGCTGAACGTGACCTTTCTGAAAGCCCTCTTTAATCACCGGTGGTCTGCGGTGGACCAAGCTAACAGCTCGGTAGCTTTAGCAGCTCTGGCTCCAAAGCTTGCTGCGCTTCAAGTTAGTTGTGAACACACGGTATTCCGAGGCCTTGGTCCAGTGGCAGTTTGTGCCGGGGCCATTAAATCCAGGATGTCAGTCGGAAGGAGGATGGTCTTAACGTCAAGGCCAGACTGTCCACCAAGGGAAATACCATCCCGCCAGTCAGAATGTGAAGGGCACTCAGTCTCTCCTTGACCCCATGACCATGCAGAGCAGTTTGGTATTTGTGTCGCATAACTGAGTTTTATGTCAAAAAAGATCACTAGCAGGAGTTGCCTCATCAATCTTTTTAGACTGGCAGTGAATCCTGTTAATCCTATTATAACTAGGTCTTGATGTAGCTAACAAAAAGTCTGACCAAATTTCCTAGGATGATAAACTTCGGTCTTCTCGTCGTCTCGCTCTACAACACAGGGTGCTTTCCTCATCTGTGTCACACTGCATTTAGTCTGAGCCAAAAACAGATAGACACTGTTGCACTCTTCAGCTGTTTCTGTTCCTATTCAGACCACACGGCTCAGTCTGCTCTGAGTCCGATGATGAGCTGGTGAAAGGCAGCGAAATCCAGCAACACGGGTCACGTGTGCGTGAAATGTGTGTTCACATGAACGTGGTTCAGCCGGTGGCTGACTGCAGTGGCAGTCTGATCTGCTGAAACAAGCTACACCTGATGAGGCAGGAGGGAAAGTCCATTTTTAAACTCTGGATTTCTTTCAGTATTCGAGATGTGAGCAACATTTGAAATAGCAAACACTATGTATTTAGCAGGTTAGGGGGGGTTGGGTTTGGATGTTTAATGCTATTGCATTTTAAAAGGAGTTTGTAATATACTAATCCAAACCATCCGACCTGGTCTGGCTGTTCTGAGTGCAGGTTTTGTCTGGAGACTCTGCCTTCGCCGCCGCCCCTCCCTGGAAGCCAAACTGGACTGAGTCATACATCAGGGGGGAGTGTGCCGAGCAGAACGGGCTACTACAGATTAGAGGCGGGAGGAGTGTGCCGCTGATTTATGGCCGGCCGTTAGCCGGTTAAACGAGGCCAAGTCGGCCGGCCATCTCGTGGTGGCGAGATGGAGCAGATTAGCCTGTAGGAAGAGCGATGCAGGCGGGAGATCCTGACCTCTCACATGTCGTTCCTCTGTAAAAGCCTTCACTCTGCCGCTCCTCCCCACTGGCCTGCGTCTCTGCCAGGCAGCGCGGGTTGAAGCGCGTTTTAATTGTTACACAACAAGTGATTGTCGCTGGCTGCTGAGGCCCTGCGCTTGGCCCGGCCTGGTGTTTACATAACTAACTCACCACATGTGAATACATAATACATATCTATTGTTACGGTTCCATGTCGGCAGCAGCCCGGGGGAAGGTGGGGGGTGGAGGGGCTGCTGCTTGTTTTCAGGTCGCTCAGTGGAATTTGAATCCACTGTCTCGGGAAGATCCCAGTGGGAATTGAAGTGGGGGTAACAAGTTTTACTCGGGGTTCGGGCCTTCGATGGATTATCAGATGCAAGTTTAACTATCGGTCTTTGAGCTCATGTAGTCTTTTTCTTTTCTTTTTTTTTCGATATGATGGCTTTGAGCCCAGCAGTTAACCCTGCCTTGGTTGACCTTATTTTCAAGCCTTGCCGAGCTTCAATTCATAAGAATATTGTAGTGCGTATTTACAGTCATGAGCGTGAACGAGTCTTTGATGCAATCGCCTGCTCGCACCTTTGTCAAACACACCCTTTTGAGAAGCGCTGCCCTGCAAACCCTGCAGCAGAGTCACTGTGACCTTTCCAGACTCGGGCCGCGAACGTGAGCTCGTCGTGATCAGACCGAAACACAGGAGGTTTCCACCACGGGACTCATCGTGCACGCACCCCTAGGTGAGCGCAGCAGCAGGCAGAGTGCGTGCTGAGTGCGTGCTGCTCCATAAGCAGTTTGTCAGTTGACGTGTCGGACTGCACGTCTGTTCGCTGCCGTCGGTTTGAAGAGCCTGAACGAGGAGCGAGAGACGCCCCCTCCCTACGCCTCCCCTCCCCTCTCCTCCGCATCCGTTTCCTCTCATTCAGGAACAGTAGGTCAGGGGTTGCCATCCGCTGCGCAGAGTTTGTGTGTCGCTCAGGGCCTGAGAGACGGAGGAGGAGGGGCAGCAGAAACACGGATGTCTTATCCCTCCTCGTGCGTCGACAAATGTTCGGTCCTGCTCGTGTAAAGTGAGGCTTAGTGCAGGGCGACACTTCCTGGATGATGCCGTCCTCGTCTTATTATCGCAGGCTTTGTGCGGTGTAGTGTGGTGCGGCGTGCCGTGGCGTGCCGGCTCACCTGCGTCTAGCTCAGGGTCGGTCAAACGTTTTGACTGATGGGCCACAATGGGCTCTAAAATGTGACGGAGGGGCAGCAGCAGATGGATGGAGTGTTTTGGTGACCTACCTCATAGGAGGAAAAAATATATCATGGGAGATGTAGGAAGAAGCATGTGCTTTAATGTCAAGTGAAAATGAACAAAGCGTTACAACAAAATATGTCTTTAAAGCCCCGCAGTATTTTAGCTCTTTATTGAAAGGACTCTTTAAAAACTGAAAAATGGATGAAATGCTGCTATTTCATGACTCACCTACTATTAATAACACTTCTTCAAGTCAGACAGGCCGGATTTTAAAGCTTAACAGGCCGCATATGGCCCCCGGGCCATAGTTTGCCCACCCCTGGTCTAGCCTCCCTTCCCGGAGTGCTCCGCAGCGCCCTCTTCCTCTTCATTGTTCTGCTCCTCCGCCGACAGCGATGACTCGCAGGAAGCCTTCGCTGCTTTCGCTTCATTAGAAGTGTGTGTGTGTGTGTGTGTGTGTGTGTGTGTGTGTGTGTGTGTGTGTGTGTGTGTGTGTGTGTGTGTGTGTGGTTTTGAAGGGGGGGGGGGGGGTACACAAACGCAGGAAGTGCCAGCTAGGGGGTCTTATAGACCCGTGTCCCAAAACACCTCACCTCACCTCTGCGCAGCTGCTGCGGCTGTCCGCTGGTGTCATGCAGCGCGGGAAGAGTGAAATAATGCCAGGACACGGGGCCGAAGCGGCTCGTGATGATGTTTCCTCCTCGGTTATTTTTAGCCCATTCAGTCTCCACAATCTCTATATTTACAGAGATCAGCTGACCTTCCTGTATCACTTCCCTCTACATTGTGTCGCAGAAGCGCTGCGACCGTGTATGCCGCCGCAACTCTGTCAGCTTCTTCACCTGTGTCTTCAAAAAAGGCTGCAGACAGTTTCATTATAAAATTGTCTTTGCACTTTTGCTTCGCTTTTAGCCTCGTTTAACACATTCTGCAATTGTGTGTGCTTTGTGGTACGAATGGGAGCACGGTGTTACGGATCTAGTGTCTTTAGTTTCAGTTGTGACCTTTGAAAATCTTGATGCTTTGATACTTCAAGAGCCAGTGTGCTTACTTTGTGCTGATAAGATGAAGTCGCGTTTTTGTATTTTATTTTTCAGAGGGGCAGTAGAGAGAAGTTTTAGATTTGGCTCTTTAACAGTTTTGTTACGTCACACCTCCTTGATTTGGATCTGTACTCTTCCCGTTAATATGGCAGGTATTTTTTGCTTTTCGGTAGTGTCTATTGCACCAATAGTTTAACAGGATTGGAATTTAATAAATATTGACAATCGATATGAAAGCCTTCCACTTGCACATTTGTTGTCCGGATATGATTTTTTTTTCTGTTTCTATCTTTTCTGACCCATGATTTCCTCAAAGTTTTGTTTTGGGACATACACGACTACATACATATCATACTTGCCCGTAGAGAGGAGTTTATTACAGCCTAATATAAAATCAACAATGATGAATATAATAATATTAAAGCAGAGCTCTAAGGCAGAGCTCTGGTATGGGAGAAGCTGTGAGCTGCTATATTAGAGTTGTCACTCCGAGGGGCATCAGCAGCTCTGTGGTCGTTCCAGGGTCACTGGTCTCTTCCACGGACCGTGCACAGACTGGACAATGTACACTTTTCGCACACGCACACACAAACTCGCACAGCAGCTGTTACATAACCACTGGCAGCTGTGAAGTGCACACTTCAGCAGCTTGTGTGTGTTTGTGTGCGTGTGTGCAACTCAAGAAATAAGGGACTGTTTCTCGTGCAGCGACCCCACTGCAGACCCCCACCGCACCCCCACTCGCGCACTCTGCCGCCTTTCATCACAAACACAAGTTCTGGGGATTTGAATACATTAAAAAACGACGTCGGCATTTCCATCTCGCGGATTTGGATCAGAGTCATCTGAGCCCGCCGCTGTCAGAATCAGCTCAGTGTTTGGTAATGCGGATCAGGAGGGGTCACGTCAACACGGCTCCCGGAAACAGTTAGCAGGCTGAAAGGTGCTGCGTGCTTTTCCTTCCTGCGTCGTGGGAAAACTGCTAGAAACCTGCAGTTTTCGGCCGTTTTGTTTATAAACCAGGATAACGTCATGAATGAAGGTAATTACCGGCTCAGTCGCTCAATGGTCGGGTGTCTGTGCTGAGTCTGGGAGGTCGTCAGTTCCATCCCTGGCTCCGTCATACCGGCGACCCACTGCCTCTGCATCAGAATCACATCTTTTATATTTTGTCTGTCTGCGTCTTTGAGGTTCATTGCCGACTGTCAAAGCAAGGCTTGTAGTTTTAAAAGCAATTATTCAAACATTTAGCTTTTGATTTCAAAAGAAAACAGATTGAAACACTTCAACTCCAGTTTTGATCAGGTTTCTATTTGTTAGATGTTTGATAATAAGAATGCAAATTGTCTTGTAAGGGCACCCAACTATTACGTGTTTTTAACGATCTGATGGTTCAAGAGAATTCCCTCCCAGTCGCCTGTGTTCCAACGCTTCTTTCCTCTTCATTTTCTTTTCTTGAACTGTCATGTGACTGCCAGATCCTCAGTGCGTTGTCTGGACATGTCCGAGCTCCGGAACTGCTGCGCTTTGAAAAGCTGGCTTTGCTGTTGTTTTCACTTTATTAAAAAAAAAAAAAAAAAAAAAAAATTTAACAGTGAAGTCTTGTATGACGTGCGTCTGTCTATTTTCGTCTGCGTTTCCTCAGAGCACGAACGACTTTAGCTCAAAAGTCGCTTAAAACGACGGCTTTAGTAGGATTTTGATGCGTCAGTGTCTTTTTAACCAGGAGAGGGCAGCACAGGCCCATTTTATCATAGCAGCTCGGGTTAACGGGAGCTGGATGAAGACCTCACCTTGTTAGGTAACTCTGTTTGGTCAATCGTGACTGATTTGATGTGAACTGCTCTCATGGCGCCATGGTTTCCACAGAGAGGATATTGTGGACTTTGATTCCGTATGCGTGTGAGTGATAAGACAGAAAGGTCGTCACAAAGGAAACTGGTCAGGGCAGGAAGAGAAAGAGGACGAATCAGTGAGGTAAAAAAAAATGGAAGAAAAAAAAAATCAACAAAGGTCCGGTGAGCATGAAATCAAATCTTGTTGCATAATCGCGGCTCGCAGGCCTTCAGTGTGCGCGCAGAGCCCTGTGTGTGCTCCAGTATCATATGACTCATGCAGAATAAACCAGCAATACCAGTTCAAAACGCTCACATGCACTCTGTGGCAAATCCCTATTTCCCCTGGATGGATATGTCTTCTATTTGTTCCAAGCAAAGACCCTGGTATAGTAAAACAGATGTGTCATTTTTCTGTATCCCCTCATTTTGAGTTTTCATATGGAACCTATTTTTTCCCACTACAGCCATTTCCTAATGAATATTATCGTTGTAGATTTCCAAAAAGTTATTATTTAGCCCTCTGTTTTCAGCCTCCCACCTAAAACAACTTCCTAAAATGGTGCTTGGTGTTGCTTGACACTGGTTGGGTCCTTGCCAAAAACACTGATGACTTAGCAGTTGCCACTAACCTGCGAGATGTATTGGTGAAGTGTCAGATCCCTTTGTGATGTCACAAAGACCTGGTTTCCTGAGCCACATGGTAACCACACACTTTCCGAGAAGGGGAGCTAGAAGGAGTAAGGGATGGACTTTTCTCATTTCTCACTAACTGGGTTAGGGTTATTAAAATTTTTATGAAGTGATTCTTACACAACACCGGATCTTTAGATCTCAGACAGAAGAACCCTGCTTGGAACTTCTGTCCACATATCTTGCTGCTGCCACAGGATTCCTTTCTGCTCGTCTCTCCACATTTCATTAAATGTGATTGTGTTTCACATATCATGAATCGTCTCTCTCGCTCGCTCTCTCTCTCTCTCTCTCTCACACCTTCATTGCCTCATCAATTTCTTTCTTCTTCCTATAATCCTTGATCCTCACCTCCTCCCTTTCGCCCCCATGCAAGTCCTTTGTTCGCATGCCAGCAATACTGAGCTGCATACCGGTTTGCAGAAGACCATGACTGTTTCTCTCCACCACGTATGTGCGTGCGTGTGTGCTCTACAGTTCAACCAGTAGATGGCGATTGTGTCCAGCTATTCACGATGGTTGCCCATCTAGTGCTTTTTCAGTGG
>NW_027466103.1:6685000-6700000 GCF_046127955.1 Nelusetta ayraudi | reverse complement strand
CTTTTGCTGGTGTGGAAGAATCACGCACGCGCGCACTCACACGCACGCACGCACACACACACAGAGACACTTCTCCGCACTGCTATGATGTAATGCCAAACTTACTCCCTTCCCTGCGTGCTTTATCATTTTTTGTCTCCTGCTGCTTTAGGCCCTCGAGGCCAATACACACTAAAGTTAATGAGACTTTGTTTTGTTGTTCCTTTCTTTCCGTATTGCAGACAACTATTGAAGAAGGGGTTCACGTTAAGATTAAGTGGACTTAAGTGTGAATTTTCTGTATAGCGCAACTCATTGACAACTCATTCCAATTAAATTTTTTTGGCATAAATATGAAAAATGTTGTCTGTACAAGATGTTGTTTTTTTTTTGACAGTTTTTAACTGATTTAAAACCCACAACATTCCCCCCCACCCAACCCCTTACACTTCCTCAGTTGGCTGTAAGCGAAGGACATCTGCTTTTGCCATTTCTTTCATTGTTTGTGGTCTCTTCTCAACAACGCAGTAACCCTCCTGTCTCATCTCTGATCCAATCCAACTCATCGAGGTCAGAAGAAATACGAACCCACGACAACAAAAAACGTTTGCCGCATATGAGCTATGTGTCATGTGCACACGTTATGCGGAGGAAACAAACTCTCCCCCACGTCCCCGAAGGCCACACACATAAACTCTTGGATGTGTAGCTTCGGGCAGACAGGTGGGTGTGGTCCAGCTCTAACATTGTGGAGCGACTGCTATGTCGGTTCAGTGTCGCTTCAACTTATCCCGCCTGTCATTTTCCTCCGTGTTGTACGCGTTCTTGCAATGTACTGCGTTGTCACTCCTGACTGCGTTTGTCAGATAGGAATCTCAACCCACTTCACTCCGAGGCCCTGCGGCCGCCGCAATCGGCTCATGAATTTTAGTTGATTGACAGCGCATGCTTGCTGATTTCAGGATTAACTGTAAAAAATAATCAGCGGATGGCTATCCCCCATTGTCATGGCCTGTGGTGACGTCCGGACTGTGGCTGTACAGTATTATCAGCGGCTCTAAACATTTATTTTAGACCGTGCATCTTCATGTTAGTATGATAGTCCAGAACGCTGGCAATTAAATTAATTTGAGAGAGTTTGAAAATTAAAAAATGAAAAGCCTTTTGTGTAAAGCTTAGTGACATGTATTCATCCAAGTTGAACAAGGCATATGTACGACTTGTGTTTTCCATCCCAAATGGTTTCCTTTACCTCTTACACATTGGGCCTTTGTAAGTATAAATATTTAATCTTTCACAGTGTGGGGGCCTGTGGAAGCCACCTTAAAGACCCTCTAGGGAGCCTGGATAGCACTAGTTAAAATCACCAAGGCAGCTTTACCTTGCCCTAATACTAAATTTTAATGTAGGAGCATTAACCTGTGCATCAGCTTCTGGTGTCATGTAGCTTGTGTGTGTGTACGTGCACATTGGAATGGCACACGTGCGCAGGCACGCTTGTGAGTGGTACTTTGGATTTAAATGGCATTAATGTCCTATTCTTAGGCTCAACTCTGTCCCAGGCTCCAAGGCGTTGACAGGAGCTGTGTTCGGCTGCAGGAGCCTGTCTGCTCTGTGTCCAGCATATGGACGCATGAGAGGGTGTGTGTGTGTGTGTGTGTGAATGTATGTGTGTGTGTATATATAGCTCGCAGATAGGAAACGCGGTTGAAACACGAGAACCTCCCCGGGACTGTGTATGGAAAGAAGGAAGGAAGCGGGTTCCCATCAGTGTCCATCCCCAGCAGGGACTGGCGGACGTGTGGATGACATTTTTAGTGTGTTTATTGTTGGAAAAACGGCTCTTTAAGTTCGATTTTATGCCGCCGAACTGAGCCGAAAGAACCTCGTCGGTCATTCGGAACAAGTGGATGCCTTGGAGTTGCATTTGGGTGGACGCTGTCTGATTTGAGAGTGGAAAAAACGTGGCGGTTGACGTCAGCGGCGCCGTCGACACAAAGCCTCCGCCAGACTCCCGCGCTGACATCGCTGTTTTTTTTACGTGGCCGCGGACCGAGCTCACGTCGCCGACGAGGAGCTCCTCGTTTGTTCGCCTTTATTCCCGAAGTGTGTGGCGTGAGGACTCGTTGACCCTGCCCCACGGAAACTGAAGTCACAGGAGGAGGAGGAGGTGGGGGCAGCAGCAGGGGGAGGAGGACTGAGTGGGAAGAAAGGGGGGGAAAGGTACTGGAGGCGGAGGATCGTGAGGAGCAACTCCGTATTGTTCCGCGTTTGTTTGCTCTGCAGCGGTCCGCCGACGGAGACACAGCCAGGCGGGGTTGCCTCATCTCTGCTTTTTTTTTTTTGTTTTTTTGTTGTTGTTTTTTCAGCGCTATTCTTCCTTCTTTCATTTTTCGGGGCGCGACAACCAACCGCAACGTCGTCAATTCTGGATTTCTTTATCCGCTTCCTGTCGTCCAGGATGAGGTTTAAGAGGAACGGCTCCTATACGCTCAATAGGTGAGTGTGTGCCGCGTCTTCTCCGTGCGGGGGGAGCTGGAGGAGGGAGAGAAGGAGCGCCGCATAAATCACTTCAGACACATCTCATATTTCCGCTGAGGCGAGCGTCGACTTTCCGCCGTCTCTTATGACTCTTCGAGGTATTTTTTTTTTTTTTTTTTTTAACATCCTGCAGCAACTTCTCGCCAGTTCTAGAAGATGCCGACGGGTTAATTTTTCCGTCTCTCTCTCTCTCTCTCTCTCTCTCTCTCGACGTGATGCAATAGCGTCAGCCTTCCGCGCTTCATTGTTCGTGAGATGATGTAAACACTTTACGGCCACATCTGTATGGAAACCCGAGCTGTCGCCCCCCTGAATATTTAGCGCGTCTCGTTGAGCCTTTGCGTGTAAAGCACAGTGACATGATCGCCTCTCATCACTTCAAGCTCCCATTTTCTCTCCAGCTCCTGCTCATCTCTCGCCCATGTGGCGCCCATGTGTACTTGTAGGATCCTCTCGGTTTGCATGTGGAACCGGTCTGTCCCGCTCCGAGGGGCTGGGTCTGCCCCGTCCTTTGTGGCCTCTTATGCATTAAAAGAAAAGAGCAACATGGTCACTACCCCTCTGCTCTTCTTTCTCTTCCATCTTTCCCTCTTCTCCTCTCCCTCCCTGCTGTTGCGCTCCTTGGCACCTAAACACGTTCACCCTCATCACCCTAGCAACTTTGTGCACGACAGGGTGAGTTATGTCCCCCCCCCCACACCACCACCACCACCACCCTCCCTCCTAACCCACTTTCTCTCGACATGATTACAAATGGCCTCTATTCATATGTTGCTTGTTATCAAATCCAGTCACGAGTCAGGTCTTTCCCCCGACTCGGTGGTTTGGACTTTTTTCCTCCCTTCTTGTGTTATCTTCTCCAAGTCACAAGTTTGCAAGAAAAATCCTTTGTATTATATACACACACACACACACACACACAATCACACACAAACACACACTACCTCCCACCCCCATCGATTCACCAAGTCACACAGTTTTTCTCAAGTCGGGCTGAAAACGGATGTCTCTGTTTCATTGTTTGTGTGGATTTATACAATAAGGTCTAAAAATGTGAGGAAGCGCGCGCGCACACACACACACAAATGAGGCCCTGCGTAATACATTGGCCAGATTGTTAAATGTGACAGTTGATGTAAGCTCAGTTTCACTTCTTGCACTTTCCTCCGCCACTCCTTTTCCTCCTCACATTGAAATAAGGCATCTGGCTTTCCGCTGTACTCACCATACACACGCACGCGCACGCACACACACACACACACACAAAGCCAACTTCCTGACTTTTATCCAGCGGAACAAAAAGGCTCCTAATGAGTGCCAAACACCCTCTTGCATCACATGGCTGACAATATGCGAGGACAATGTTTTTTTATCTGCTTCCTTCTTTTCCTGCCTCTTGTGTTTGCACCTCTAAAGTGTGTGTGGGAGAGAAGTGAAGAGCGTTCACGCTGTTCCCTCGCGTCAACGCTGATGGTTTGCTTTGTTGTGTATGCAGGTGAGCAGTGCGAGGTAATTAGGATACGAGAGGGAGCCTGTTAGCTGAAGTTGCTGATGATGAGCCTTCAGGGGGAGGGGGAGGAGGAGTAGGAGGAGGAGGTTTAGGTAGAGGAGGGGTTTGACTGCGAGGAAGAGCGCAGAGAGGTGACATCATGGGATGCGGCATCATTGTTGTCACAACCAGCCGCGAGCGTTGCCTTGCGTTAGATTCACCCTCCGATCAGTCCGCGTGCCAGTGGATCTGCAGCTCTTACGTAAGCAGCTGAGCTCTGAAGGTGACTGAGGTCCCGCTGCCTCACCCGTCTGCAGCCGTTCACTTTCCTCCTGCGCCGAGCGCAGCCGGGACCCCGTTTGACGTTACAAGCGTCAGCACACAGCGCTGCCGCACCGGCCGCTCTGCTCTGCTGCTGACCAGTTAATCCCGCGTTTCAGAGTCTGCAGCCTTTAATCACTGCACTCTTCCTCAACCTTGCAGCCCTTTGCGCCTTTTGTCCGCCTGTGTGTTTGACGTGAAGGACGGTAAAGAAAACCACCGCCGCTGTCATCGTCTGAAACAAAGGTGGACGGAGGTGGAGATTCAGCACAGATCCATGATTCACTCTGTGCCCTTCACCTTGGTGCCCACACCATAACATCAAACTCAGCTCCGCAGCGATTGGCTCGCCTCCTCTCCAGCAGCTCCTCCTCCCCCCTCCCTCTCCTCCCCCTCCCCTCCCCTCTCTGGACTGCTGCATCATTTTGTGTGAATGAAAAGTCACGGCGCACGTGGCCAGAGCCGCGTTTATCCTGATTGTTTGTGTTTGCTCACGCGGAGCGACCCCCCCACCACCACCACCACCTCCGACCCCCTCCGTCAGTGTTGGTTTAAGAGTTGACAATTAACCGACGGCTGGTCACCTTTCACTTTTGACGCAGAGGAGCACGAAGCGGCCGCTCGGACGGCGGCGAGAGGTCGAACACGGATTCGACTTTGACAGCGAGAGCGCAGCCTTGTGGTGTTTGCGTTCCGGAGATAGGACGTCCAGCGCTTGTTTTGCATACATACAGATGACCGAGGCCTCCCTCCCCCTCCTCTTCCCCCTCCCCCATCCACACCCACCGCCACCCTCGTCCTCTCTCCTATCTCTCTGTACATCTTCCTCTCCCCTGCAGTCCCCCTCCTCACCGCGCTCCTGTACATGCCCAGCAGTCAGCAGTTTGTTTATGGGACTCTGTTTGCCAAGCTAATCTTCCCGCCTTTCAAGTGGGAGCCAGCGAGCTAACGAGAGAGGGAGAGGGAGGGAGAGTGAGCGCGAGAGGGCGAGCGAGGGAGAGGGAGAGAGGGAGGAGAGACAGAGGAACAGTGTGAACGTGAGGCAGTTTGCTGTAGTTGGGAAGCTGGGACGGAGGGGGAACGTTCGCAGAGTCCAAGTCTGCAGCGTTTTTGTTTTATGTTGTCGTTTGGTTTTTTTCCAAGTCTCGATTGTTTCTGTGGACTTCCTGAGAGGGTCGCTCGCATCTGTCCGTCCGTCCCGACTCGCGACCACCGGTCCTTGCGTCACCTGCGTCAGAGTCGGAGGCTCCATGGTGGCGCGGGAGCTGCTGCACCTGTAGCCCCGCGCTGACGGAGGTGAGAAGAGAGGAAGGAGGGAGCGAGAGAGCGGCGCTGCGGTCCCGGAGCCTCGTCCAGCCGGTTCTGCTCCACCGACCGAAACCAGATGGGGGTTCTGGTGTGCTGCGACTGCTTCTTCTATCGGTAGTAAACTCACTCTCACTCCCCCTTCTCTCCCTCCTCCCGTCTGTGACCGACCTTAACTCCCCCGTTTTGGAGGTCTGTTGTTGACTTTAGCACAGGGCAGTGTGATCCGAGGACAGACGCCGCTGTGCAAGGCAGAGATTCAGCCGCGGTCATTCTCCTGTACTTTTGACTTGTGGGAGGGGCAGAGGAAGAGGAGGCGGGGGGGGTCCGGGACGGGACGGGACAGCGACGGTGCACAGCCAACCCTCTAACGTGACTGAAGGAGGTGGGGGGGCGGGGGTGGGGGATGTGTGTTGGAGAGTTTAGATGGCAGCAGGCCAGCCAGGCAGCGAGGCTCGCCAAACTTTTTCTTTCTTTTTTTTTGTTCTTTCTTCCCTTTGGCCTCCTGCGTTTGTTTTTGCGGACATTGTGTTGGCAGGGGTGTATTTCTGTTCCCCTCCTTTTTCCCCGGTTTTAAGTTGTATGTTGCGCTCTCAACAAACTTGCTTTAACCCCCCCCGAGGCGACACACCACCCTTCCCTTTCTTTTTTTCAAACTGGTTGTTACCACCTGAACTAATGTCAGACAGACCTGCACCGAATGCTTACGCATCAGTGCCATTCGTTCAGTCAACCCTTAAGAGTGGAGCAAGTTTTGGCACTCGTCTCTCGGCTCATTATGCTCGAGAAGAGCGCCGGGCCGATGGTTCAGACTCGGGCAGCAGCAGCAGCAGCAGCAAGGATCTGGTTCCCCTCTCTTGTGGTCGTGGGGTTAGCCGGCCTGGGCCTGCCCTAACTGCAGTATTATAAGGTCTAAATATAACTCTCCGCTTCTCTAAGGAGCGTTTTTGATGGCGAGGGCAAAATTGTAGCTTTTAGCGCAGACGCATACGCAGCACAGCTGGATCAGATTAGAGCCTACTGTGATCCAGAACTTTGTTTACACTCCGCCGCTACTCTTCGCATGAATAACAGCAGCTTCTTGTGTGTGTGTGTGTGTGTGTGTGTGTGTGTGTGTGTGTGTGTGTGTGTGTGTGTGTGTGTGTGTGTGTGTGTGTGTGTGTGTGTGTGTGTGTGTAATGCTACACTACACACGTGTAATATACGGTAGATCTTGGGTAAACAGGGGCCGGTGCCAGTAACACCTTGTCTGCTCCCCCCCCCACCCTCCACCTCCCCCGGGTCATGATGAAGGCAGTGGGAGGGGATGGGGGGAGAGGGGACCCGGGCAGCCCACTGATGTCACAGGAGCTCATTAAGTCAAAATGGGACATGGTTCTATTTTTAGCACTTCCACTTCCTCAGCGTCACGACCGGCCAATCAGGCGGCTCGGCGGCCATGTTGTAAGGGCCTGATTGATGTGTGTTTTTCGGAGGCACACCCATCCAAACTGGTCCCGGCTGACCTTCGGCAATCCCCACTCACTCCTCGCCCCTCCCCCCTCCCCCTTCAGGTCTTGGATTGGTGGAATTGTGTTGTTGCAGCAGCCGCCTGCAGCCAGCACCTCCGTCAAATCAGACGATGTTGAGTTTGATGGTAATTTTTATTTTATTTTATTGCAAAAATGTACATTTGATTATGTTTGTTACAGATATGGGTTGTAGCGCCAGGTGATGTATGATTCGGAAATTCTCGGTTCAACTACATAAGCAGCGTTTCCATTACCCCTAGAATTGCGCAAAACCTGAATATCGCCATAAAAAACTGGTAATGGAAAGACCTAAACTTTGAAAAACCTCTCAAATAGGGCTAAAAGGTTACAAGTAATCAAAGAGAAAAATATAAAAAACATTCTTGACAGCAAACAAAAGGAAACGTAATTCTCATCAAGTCTCGCAATGACTTGTTTATTCACTTCACACCGTTCAGTGGAAACACTTGCAAATTGCAATTGTACTTTGTTGAAATTTTAGATATATCGCTTTCATTTTGAAACACGGTGCGTATGCTGGTTGTTACATATGAACAACGGTTGTTTTGACGTTGTGCAAAAGGCGAGTCGGGACAGGTTTCAAGTCACATTCAGAGAATCCTTGTTTTGTGTGGGTGTGTGTTTTGATTTGTAACAGTCGGTGAGATGTCACTGGACACTGCCCCCCACACCCCCAATTGTGTTACACATTTGAAGGAGCGGGTCTTGGCAAGGCGCTGACCTGATTCCTTGGCCATTTGTCGCCATAAGATGCATGAAAAATTGCTTAGCGCGCTTGAAGCGCAGGGTCAGGTCACTTTTTCTTGTTTTCCTTTCCCCCCCCCTTGACCTTGTTTTTCCCTCCATATGAATCCTTGGGGAGAAAGAAATTCCAAGTAATGTTTTGTTTCACAGTGCACACAGCGCGAACCATAGAAATGACATTTTGCTCCGGTCTATGCAGTCGACATGAAAGAAGGCACATTTTGTCCGTTTTATTTGTCCTCGGCTTTTGCGTTCTTGCAAGTGTTTACACTGACACAATGTAAAAGAACCATTTGTTCGCCCACTGAGACGCTCAGCTCGACAAGGACGCATATTTGCACTTGCAAACCTTTCATCAGCTCATCAGACTTCCCACACTGGTCGCTGGGATTGTGGTGGACTGAGGCGGGCCAGTTTTTTAATCTAAGCTGTGGGCGGCTGTAGCTTGAATCGATGCACCAGGTATTCCCTACAACACTGAAGGAACACTTGCAGATGCTGCAGTCTAAGCTAATGACCAGTGACTAATGATGAGGAGGATGAGGACTGCTCTGCTGTCCTCCCTCTGCGTGAATCATCACTTATCCCGGCGGCTAATTGACCTTCATAGAGGAGGTGAACCGCTGCTCAAGTTGTTTTAACAAACGCTGTGAAAGCACGACTTTTGACATTTTCTCTTTCTTTTTCTTGTATTGTGGGGGTTGGGAGAGGGTGTCTGCCTGGTCTGTGCAGAGCGAAGATCTCAGTCCAGTCTAGGCGACCTGTCCTTCTCTGTTTTCACCTGCCCTCCAGTCACAGCGGAGGGCAGACCTCACACATAGGGCCAGTTGCATAACTGTGTGTGTGTGTGTGTGTGTGTGTGTGTGTGTGTGTGTGTGTGTGTGTGTGTGTGTGTGTGTGTGTGTGTGTGTGTGTGTCCCTCCCTCCAGGAGCAGTGCAGCAGCAGTCCTGCTGGCTCAGTAGGAGGAAGAGATTACCTTGCACTTAGCTCACCGCTGCGTCGAGATCCGCTCGGTCAGTTCTCGCAGGGACTCGTGCAGCCTCAGAGATGAAAAAACACACACACACACCAGACATCCACAGCTGCTCAACTACTACAACCTATTATGCTTAAAGAGCTTTCAGTATCGTCGGATCCCCGGCATAACCTCTGCAGTGTGAAAGTTGCCTGTGTGTGGCAGATGGCCCGCAGGCGTGGAAGAACTCTGCGGCCCAATTGGCAAATGGATAATGGTTTCATTGTGTTTGGCTTCGTTTTGCAGGTGGTTCAGGTGGCAGGAAAGGGCTCAGACAGAATCCACAACCAAAACATTGGTGCTGGAGGCTTTTGTACAGGCCCGTAAAAGGCGACGGGGGAAACTTGGTGGGCAGCGCTGCCAGCTGCCCGCCGATTTTTGCACCACCCTCTGGGAACAAGAGGCCCCATTGGAAGTGCAGACAGGAAGTGCCTGGGCGCCTCACTTCCTGTTTATTGAGTTTCTCCCATGCGAGAGGGACGGGGTGGGGGTCTGGTGCAGCCTAATTGAACCGAGAAGCTCGGTGGCGTAGTGAGGAGGGGAGCCTTTGGTATTCCGTCGCTCTGTGTGTCCCCAACACACACACACACACACGGACGGACACATACGCAGCCACTTTGGCACACGCCTGTGCAGCTGTGTAATTGCCTCTGTGCTGCAGTGCCTTTGGCAGCTGACGCCCACCTCGTTTGTTTCAATTATGTACCGTCTGACACGCCGCTGAAAAAAGAACCCAGAGATGGGTGGCTGCAGGCCACAAAAAAACAAGACCCCCCACCCCCCCAAAAAAAAAACAGTTTAAGTGGCCTCCAGAAAACGCTGTATTTGCCGCATTTCACTCCTTTAAAGCGCAGGTGGAACCCTCGTACCTCTGTTGCATTGTGGAGTTGAACTGGGGTGGGGGAGGAGGAGCAGCTAGCTGCAGTGAGGAGGACGCAGTTTTTGGAGTGAGCAGCGAAGCTGCAAAGTGCTGATTCCTGCATGTTCGAAGGTGACGTTCAGAGTGTTTGTTACGTCCCGGCACAGGATGAAGGTTAAAAATAAAAAAAAAAAAAACCAAAAAAACACCCAGAGCACCTTTCCAACTGATATGAAGTCACTGCGTCAGCTCACGCGCCCAGGTAGGAGCACGTTACTCACCTGCATCCAGCCAATCAGAGGCGTGTTTACCCCAGAGTTCCACTGAACAGAGAAAACTCTAACACACGTGTGTGTGTTAGAGTTTTCACACACACACACACACACACACAGACACACACAGGAGCCTGCTGTCGCTGCTCCAAGGACATCTATAGATCTGACCTCCCTTGTGTGTCCTTTGCTCTGAGCTCTTTCTCATTTTCCCATTCTGATGTCGTCAGCAGCTGCCTCCGCCCACTCCTTCCTCCCTCCCCTCCTCCCAGCCGCTCTTTGATGCACCATCTGCGGAGCACGCGTTCCTTTTGAAAGCAATGTGCTCAAAGGGAGAAGAACCAAACTCGCACTTTTATGTCCCTGAGTGTTTGGAACATTTCGGCGAGGGGGAGGGGGGGGGTTTCGACGGATGGTGCTGTCTTGATGCGTCCTCTTGCTTAGCACCGCCAGAGGACGCGTGAGTGTGTTTCCTCCACGTCAGTCACTGAGAAAAGGGCAGAGGTCCCGTGCGTTCTCATTGTCATGTCGGCATGCGCCTTCAAAGTCGGGACCATGCAAGGCTTTTATCCAGGAATTTCCGTAACAGTCGCTGCCTCGACTCCCCCCCCCCCCCCCCCTCTGTTGTGGCCGCGGCGTCGAAACACAGAGAGACCGACGCCTTATCCTCCACTGACGTGCCTGCTTGGTCCGCCGTCGTCGCTAATTAGCCAGACACAACAAGCGCTTTGCGCTCGACACATCATCACCGCCCGCGCCCTGCAGTGCTTAATAACCTCACCAGCACGACCAGCAGTAGTTGTGTTATGATCCGTTGTTGTCGTTGTTAGGAGTGGATGTTCACCAGGGGCCGGATGCTTGTTGGGAAGTCATGTCTCTTGAAGCATCCTCCCAGGAGGTCTTCTGCAATCGGAGGACGTGTTGCCGTGCAGTTTCCATCCCCATCTCGGCGTGCACGTTTCTGACCTGCACGTGACGAGGAGGCCCAAGTCGGTTAGGTTGCAAGCAAGTTGCACAAACTGAAAGACGGAAACGGGGCGAGGCGGTGGTGGAGTGGTTGGCACCGCCGCCTCACAGCAAGAAGGACTTTTCATTATGGAGTTTGCATGTTCTCCCCGTGTCTGCATGGGTTCTCTCCAGGTTCTCCGGCTTCCAAAGTCCAAAAACATGCATGTGAGTTATGCTGATGTGTTGGGCTACAAGACTAGCGACAATAACATCAGTTTGTCCTTGACCACTGAAGGAAAGCTGTGCATTCTGTGGCTTCATAAAGATATTGATCCTCACCCTCATATCAACTTGTTTCAGTTTATGGAGTATTTTATTACAGCCGAGTCATGGTATGATGGGCACAGCGCCACCTACTGATGCTGAGAACGCCTCAAACACCTGCTCTCAGAACTCTCTCTCCCCCCTGGGAGCACTTGAAGGGCTCGGGCCGTCCTGCAGCTCTGTGTTTTGATTTCCGCCGGTCTCCGTGGTGCCCCTCGCTGCCGGGCGCGGCCGCTTCCTCCGCCTTCATCCACTC
Organism: Nelusetta ayraudi; assembly: GCF_046127955.1. Lineage (NCBI taxonomy): Eukaryota > Metazoa > Chordata > Actinopteri > Tetraodontiformes > Monacanthidae > Nelusetta > Nelusetta ayraudi. The sequence continues at coordinate 6,688,414 of NW_027466103.1, read as the reverse complement.
TGGCTGTTCCTTAACCTCGCACAATGGGCCGGCGTTTCCCCCGCTGTCAGATGGTGCCGAGATCTCGTCTAGTCATCAGTGGAATGAGAGTTGAGTTTCCTCTCTTTCTTTTCTGTTTGTCCACTTAGGAATAGGAAGTTTCTGAAAGTTGCACACAAACTTTTTTGGGCGTGCGTGTGTGTGTTTGTGTTCCCGATTGCATAAACTGATCTGTGTTTCGGCACACTGAACACCTGTACCTGACTCATTGCTGCTTACAATAGAACCAAACTGTAGCTTTATTTTCTTCCGTCTTGTGGTGTCTCAAATGTGCAGGCAGAGTATATTAATAGAAAAGTGTGTGTGTTGTTTGGGTTTGTACCTCGCTGGGTCTAAACTCTTGACCACTCTGACACTAATGGTAACGGTCAACGCCCCACAGCTGAAACATAATGTTCTCAGATCTTTGAAAACATTTATAAAAAAAAAAATAAAAAAAAAAAATAAAAAAAAAGTGACTCAACAGCTCACAAAGTTGTTTTTCAGAGGAGCTCACGCCATCTGCTGAGATGCTGGCACTCACAGCTGACGAAGGTCGACGCGTTTCCCAGGTATCCACCAGCTTTAAGCCTGATCTTCTTTACACTCTGTTTAATTAGATAACACGACGCAGTGGTGTTATCTAGTCCTTTAAGACTCCTGTTTCAGAGGAGGAACTTTTGAGTTTTAACATTCCTTGGAATTAAAACGATGTGTGTTGGCATTTTATCTCAACCAAAGGCTTCTTTGGAACATAGTTTTTGACGCTTTCTTTTTAATATATACTTTTCAGTAGCAGTCTGCGTGATAGTTGCTTTGTTCTACATGTGTTGCATTGACATTAGATGGTCAATAAATGTGCTCACTGTCTGGTGAGGAACAGGGACTGTCTGCACAGCTAAGGTGTGACTAATGACTGTTTTCACTGGCGGGAAAAGCAGGGAACAAACTGCAACTTACCCAACATGTCACACATATCGCAAAAACATGCTATTAAGTCTTCATATCCTACTGCGAGCAACTTGATTTTTATTTTTTATAAAATGGGTTCCTCTATTTTTGAAGGCTACTCAACTGTTCAAAGAAGCGATACTAATGAAATCCTAAAAACTTTCTAATATTAGATTACAAAATAAAACAAAATGGAAAAAAACCTATTTGTCTGTACTGCCACTCTCACTCGCTCAACTACTTTAAGACCTGGCTCCTTGTTTTCATGGCAAAGGTCAACCAAGGAATTGGCCTTTGAGGAATAAATCAGGCACCAGTGTTGCTTTTAGTTCAAGTGCCAGAGAGTTTGATTGGGTTCGGGCCTGCTGATGCAGGAAATGGAGACGTTTCCCCTGGGAAAAGAGCTCCTTTAAGGTTCTCCTCTCGCCCAGCGTCCCTCGTATGTTATTGTTTGGCCCCCCCACCACCACTCCCTCACATGCTCAGAGCACGTAGAGCCGCTGTGCCACTTATGTAATATACCTAGAAACGGACTGCCGCGTGTTTAAGAAGCGCGCTAATGTGATTTGACTCGAGCTGTTGGGCCAGCTCGTTGATCTTATCTGCAGGTCTTTAAAATCATTATCGTCGCCTGACAGTGACGGTTCGCCACTCGCGCGTTGCGCAATGTGCATTTTTGCAACATTTCTGAAATAGTTTTGCCCGCTGCATCTGTCTGTCGCTTGGCGTTACCTCTAGTCAACAGCAACCGGCTGTAATCTCTTGGACCAAAGCTACGTTCCACACACACCAAAGCTCCATACCTGTGTGCACATTCTGTGGAATCACAAAGGAGGTCTTCGGCTAAATGGCCTCACTTTGGAGTCAGTGAGCAGTCGCAGTGCACTGGCGCAGAGAACTGATGTCCGCCCACACTTTCTCCGCGGCCCCAACCACTGCATTCTCCCGGCAATGTGTGCGTCATTTGCCCAACAAGGGTCACCGTCAGCCACTGCTCAGACCCCCGAGACGTCTTTGCCACTTCGACATGTGAGTTCTGCGCATTGACGTTCAAGAGGGCAAATTTCGGCTCAGGCCTAAACCCGTGTGCCAAATGGTCTTTTCCACTTTTCGTGTAGCTGCACGTTTCAATAGACGTAGAAAAAGACGTAGAAAAACTGGGACTTGACTGAGCTTTTTGTACCAAACATTTGCTCAATTGCTCCGTGGCACTTCATTGGGTCAGACCTTCTTCTGGTCAGACCTACTCTATCTCGGAACCTTATTTGGTCCATTTGAAAGGGCAGCATGAAATAGTGTGCAACAGCAAAACTGCATGAAGAATTTTCCAATAAAACCTTCATTTGCGTATGTCTGTGCAAAAAGCCATAGTAGCACAATAACAGTTAATGTGACCCAAAGGCCAGTGCTGTCTCTTCTGTAAGACTGACGTGAAAGAGCCTAGAGTTGCTATGTTCACACTGGCATGATTTTGTTGTTTAATGAAATCTCTTTCCTACAGTTCTGTGTTTTTGTGAAACTTCCTCTATCCAGCTAATCCCTCTTTTGCTTGTGCTGCCTTTCCTCGCTTATATTCTTTATCCCTCTCTTCTCCCGCTAAAAAGCCCCCTCATGCACAGACTGCCTCTTGTGCTCCTGAATAAACATTAGCATATGTTTGACCACAGCTCTGTTAGCGCCCAGCTCTTGCGTCACAAACAGCGAGCCGCCTTCTGGCTCTCGAAACTCCCCGCCCCCCCCTTTTTTTTTTTTTTTGTGGCACACGAGAGATATTTTCCATTTTCCTACCCCCCCGTCTCTGCTGTGTTTCTCATATTATTCCATGCCACCGGGGTGTGAAGTAGCTCATTATATTTAACAGGCTCAAAGGAAGCTGCCGTGCATTGCATCGGTGCAGCGGTGTCACATACGCACAAGGTACCCACACTCTAATAGTGAAAACCAAGGATGGAAAAGTGCGATGGAAAACTGAGTCTAGCTGTGCGTGCGTGCTGTGCAAGTAAGTGTAGACAATGTGTACAGTCAAGAGACCTTTTCCAAGGGTGTAGTTTCAGCTCTCTGACATGTAAGAGAAACAAAAAAAAAACCTTTGCAGTCCTCCAGGTTTCCGGAGTGTCTGTGTTTTACTCCACTTTAAAGATGGAAAATGCAGCAAAGCAAGCTTGTACCAGCAGGTGGCAGTGTTGCTCTCAACTCTCCTGTGTGTGTGTGTGTGTGTGTGTGTGTGTGTGTGTGTGTGTGTGTGTGTGTGTGTGTGTGTGTGTGTGTGTGTCAGTCAGCCCTGCTATGTTAAATCTGTTTACTTGTTATCAATTTTGCATCAGTTATGGTTCAGAAATGTTCTGAATTTTATCTGTCATCAGGAGATTGTGTGTGTGTGTGTGTGTGTGTGTGTGTGTGTGGGTGTGTGTGTTCCGCTGCCTCAGTGCCAAGGTTATCATCGCT
>NW_027466103.1:6657500-6680000 GCF_046127955.1 Nelusetta ayraudi | reverse complement strand
CATCTACAAAGTTGTCTTTTTTTTCCCCATACAAACCCCCCTGAAAACGGTTCTTCTCCCTCACTTGGCTACTCCACCCGCGCACAAGGAGTGCGCATAGCTCCGCAGATCCCATAGATTAGTGTGTCTTTGTGCTTCCATCTATGTTGTAGCAGCCAGCCGATCCAGTATTTCTCACCTCTGCGGCTCCGCTGTGGCCCTGCGAGTCTGCGCTGAAAGAGAGGGGAGCGAAACGGGCTCATGTAAAAGCAGTGGCAACAATGAGAGAGAGAGAGAGGCGTGTTAAAAGAAAGGGAGGGGAAACGTGTGAACTCAAGAAAAGAGGTGTGATGGGAGGGTGTAATTAAAGGGGAGCAAGGCCGGGGGAGAGGTGGCGGATTCTCAAACTCAGTATCTGTAATTTTAACAGTCAACTCTTCAGTTCTCACTTCCCTTTGTCCATTCGTCTGCACCAGACCCCGTAGCAAAATATACAACTGCAAACAAGCTAATGTGACAAAAAACATTCTGTCAAGTCAGGCCTTTGGCACACATGAAAACCAAGGGGCATCCTTATGAAACTGCCTTCGGCTCTGGAAGAGGGTTTTTCATTCGGAGGAGCTCCCCTGCCTGGACGTGTTTGAACAGGCCGGACCGTCTGCCCGTCGCCATTGCCGGGCCAGCCAGGTGAAGTTCACGGCCAACAGGAGGAACGTCGTCGCTGGGCCTGCACACCAGCACGTTCATTGTCAGCCTTGTGGGCTTGACATGTGATTTACTTTTAAAAAGGGGTGTCTCTTAAGTTTTCTGCCTCTAAACCAAAATAATGAATTATTTTCTTCACTGTCAAATTCGTTTTAAATTAAGAAATTGTCAGAATTTAACTAAAATAAATAAAACTAAATGTTGAATTTATCTTTAAACCCAGAGTCAAATACTGAAATACACATTGAAGAAGTGGAAACAAAACAGTTTTTTCTCTTTTTCGGAAGAGCAGTTGTGAACTATAGCGACACCCTCACGTGATACTGGCTGATCACCTGTTGCTGCATTGTAACTAACTACTCTTTGGGGAGAGGTAACGACACGTCCACATGGGCAGAGGTCTGACGTCACTGCTGGCCGCCCACACGGCCCTTGTTCCCTGCGGTGATTGGTCGACAGGGCACGTTGAAGGCGGACCTTCGGGGAAAAGTCCTCAGCCAGTTTTCCCAGCGCCTCCTCATTCCCACTCGGTGTTCCACACACGAGAACTCCACTGTGCGTCGCGAGGAGAAGAGAAGAGAAGGTCCACGGGGTTTTTTTTTTTTTTCGTTTCTTTTGATAGACATTTTCCGACGGCACAACTCCCATGTTTTAAACTATGCTCGCAGAGTATTGCTCCTACTCAGGAGATAAAACGGACATGCACTCGCAGAGAAACTCAAAAAACGGACTAAGTTGTAAAATGGTGCTCCAGGCGGTCGGAAAAGTACTGAGGTGAGACTCCAACGCTTATTTGATTCGATTAAGCGAGGTATGCGCACGACCTCGGCGGGTCTAACCTGGGAACATAGTGGAGAACATAGCGTGTCTACAGTATAATAGTTGTGCCTGTGTCGCGCGAAGGTTCCGCAGTTTTTGTTTTATTGTTTTGTGGTTTTTTTTTTACGTTTTCTTTCTGTTGTTTCATTCGCACACTGCGACTGACGAATCTGTAGCATCGTATGTTCGATGTTTATTGGCTCCGTGAGGGACCTCACGTGTTTCCAGTACCGTCTTATCGATGTGAAAACATCACAGAGGAAGTTTCTTGACTACAGGTGGAAGTTTGCCTCGCCGTTCTTCTTTTCACCCCGTCATTACAACAGTACAGGAGCTAACAGTTCGTCACCTCGGGCTTGTAATTACGGCTCTTGTGTAGGTGTGAGGACCCTGTAGTTCCGGGGGGTTTCGCCGTAAAAAAAAAAAAAAAAAAAAAAAAACAGCCGGTGGGGGAGAAAGGGGCCGTGAACGCATCATTCCTCCTCCTCTTAGTATTCCTCCTCTATAAGAGTCTACACAAGCACGGAGAAATGTGACACTACCTCCTCGTCTTCTAGCGCAATCGATTATTTAAGACGCATGTTAACTTCTTTTTATTGGCCATGACCAGTTAAGCAGGGAAGTGGCTTAAATCAGAGCTCATAGTGTGAATTTTCTTTACTTCATATGCAACGGTTCAGCAGCACGCTATTAATCTAATCATGGTTGCAAACCTACATTGTGCCCAAAATATGGGCCACGTGGGTAGTTTACCTGCAGAGCTCAAAGTACATGTGATGCAAGCAGTGTGTGCGGTTGTTGTTTGTTGTATTTTTATGGTATTGATAGACCTCTGCTCCTCTGGAGGTTATTTATTGTGCGTAATGTTAGTCAGCGCTGCCATGTTAAGTCCATAATATGACCTCAGCGACGTAAATCTCTTAAGAATGTGCAGCCCAACTATGAGGGTCAGCGTCAGTCTGCCACACAGGGGAAACTTGAAGAGGAATCCAATAGCAGCAAGTTGCTTCAAAGGTGAATGCTGATCCGGTTCACCTGCGTATATTTACCTTGTCAGGTGAGAAAGAAACACTCATTATGAGTGTGTTCCTCCAGGGGACAAGCATCCCGATAATGTCCCTGCAAAGTTTCTTCTTACCTTTCATGTCTGGGGACAGGTGTGTGTTTGTTACGGCACCGGCCTGAAGGGCACATGCTTCACAATCCATTGTGGCCCTGCGACCATGTGGGCAGTGATGGCAGGAGGATATCCACCATCTTAGCGTGTCTTAAGAGATCACAAGCGCAGGATGTAATGGACGTGGCGCCGTATTGTTGTGTTGTGTCTGTTGCGAGGCCTTGGCAGGTACAGACAAGTCTGGCTGCGCATATTTTGCCAGAGAATCGGCCCGTCTTGTTTTGTAACTCTGATGTTTCAAAGAACTTTTGCAAGTGAGTTTTGGATGCCTGGGAGGGACAAAACAGGATTTTCCCAAGTAGGACGCCAAGAGGAAAAGCACTGGAATCCGCACTTTGGCGGCGTTAACAAGGTATGCATAGTTTAGGGTTTTATAGAGGGACATGTGCGTAATTATAGCACCTCTGCTTATCAGCTTCCCCCCATCTCAGAATGGTTGAGTGCCTTTGGATTGGAGGCCGGTATGATGAATATGCGTCTGAGTGAGATGGCAGAGATAAATGTAACGGTCCGCTTTTTCACGAGAGGGTGTAAGTATTCTCGACAGCGTTTCCTGTTTGTGGTGGAGCACAGCTGCTTTGCCACTCAATGCGCGCGGAAAATACCCAGAAAAAAAAAATTCCCCACTCCCACGCGCATCACACCGCAGTCTCCTGTGTCCTGTTTTAACCTGACGGCTCCTCACGCGGCGTGATTGGATCGATGCGACTGCCCAACAATGTCATTCAGCTCCTCGGTCATATCGCCCTTATCAGCCCCTTCCTATCGCGCTGGAATCGATGCCCGAGTTGATTCCGTTCCAACAAGGTTAAATTCATGCCTGAGTGGTGGCCTCCAGCCTGGTCTTATCTCGACCCCGCTCCTCACACGTGTGCGTTGTGATGTTGATGAGGCTTCATTATGGTCCTGGCAGGGGGTCCTCACACACTCTGCAGGCCCCAGAGCGACTGAATGGGACTTAGCACAGGAAGACAAGGGGATGAGGAGGAAGTCGAAGCCCTGTATTGAGTAGACCGAGTAGTTGAATAAGGGGCGTGTGTGTTTGTGTGAGCATGTGCGCATTTTAAAGCCCGCACCCCAGCCACAGTTCGCATTTGCTGATTTGCATTGCCGCTCAAACCCCCGGCGGCAGCTGTGCCTTCTTTGTTTATTGCCGCCCGTCTTGTTTCCCTGGAACTAAAACTGATAGGTGCGTTTTTACGCCGGCGCTCATTGAAAACCGCACTCACACTTTGGCAGAGCAGTTACCCCGTGTGCTGAAGCACCGCAAGGCCAAACCATTGGGATGGCCTATCCTTAACTTGGCCTCTTTCTTAGCTCCATAATGGCTGCTGTGGTTTAGCGTCGCTGTGCTCAGGCAGCGTGTTCTGCTCCATCCGTGGTTTTTCGGGGAAAAGTACCACCAAGTCTATTTAATTTTGAATCCTGAAATAGATCCGGAGGCCAGGCTTGGAGAGAGCGAGGGAAGAGCAGTCCTCTTCAGCAGATGATAGTTCTGCTCTCTCGGGCTGCGATCGAAGCGGAAACCTGAAGCTATTCATCCTTTATTGGATTCTTTAAAATCACTTGAAGTCGGGAGTCGGCTAATCAAGTTAAAAGGAAAGGAACACGCAGCTGAGAATGATTGTTCCTTTGATCTGCCGCCGGGTTTTTGTTGTGCAAAACCATGGCCAGTAAAAATCAGAGTTTCTTTTTCTTTAAACCTTCTGATTGGAGTGTCGCCACACTTTCGGAATGAAGTCTTTCAAAACTGTCATTTTATGCCAAACCTGTTCCTACCAAGTTGATTTTATTTATTTTTTTTAAATGTTTAACATAGGACTTCCATTTACGTAATATGTCAGCGTATGTTTTAAGATCTCTGTGGTTTTTGAATTAGATCCACTGTGCATCCGTACCATGCAATTTAGGCTTGGCTTTAATGAAGCAGCTGCTGGCCATGTTTACTACTTACTCCCACAATAAAGTCTTACACTTACAGTGATGTTCCAATCACAGACTCATAGAGACCAGCCTTCAGTCGTTCAGATTGCCACTTTTTTTTTAAATGTCACGCTGATTTCTAAATCAATTCAGTTACATAAGGAAATAAGAATCAATTTTCCCAGCCAATCCCATAATAAGATGATGTTGTTTTTTGTTATGATAAACACAGCCGCTGTTTACAGTAAAGCAAAAAACTATTACAGACATGTTGTAACAGGAATGTCTTATCGTACTTTATCACGCCTCGGTGTTGAGGAAGGATGCACAGTATGTTTTTTTTTCCGGATATCTTGTGTGTGTGTGTGTGTGTGTGTGTGTGTGTGTGTGTGTGTGTGTGTGTGTGTGTGTGTGTGTGTGTGTGTGTGTGTGTGTGTGTGTGTGTGTGTGTGTGTGTGTGTGTGTGTGTGTGTGTGTGCGCGCGCACTTTGGACATCTTTTTCGTCGGTAATGGAATTCCTTTCCTGCCTCTCCCAAACCCAAAGCAAATCTGCTAGATCAGTGGGGACGGCAGCCGTCTTCCTGGCAGCACGTGCTGTCCATGCTCACAAGATGACATTAAACGCATCCACATGCCTGTAGTTTGCTTCCTCTGCACGCCAGGCGAGGGAAGCAACAGTTGTGCCGTGCTGTTTTGGCAGGAGACGCAGTCTTGAGGGAAAGTCATTACATGGATTTTCTGGAGCCGGTTTCATCGGAGCGAGGGCGCCAATCAGGGAGGGAGGAAATCTTCGAGGCAAAACAATTAAAGTCACTGTCGTGGACATAAGTTTTTTTTTTTCCCAGTGCTGATCAGAGCCAGATTGCAGTAATCAATTGGGGCCTGTTCCGGGTGGGTTTTTAACTGCTTTCACACAGAATTCGACGCCTTGTCAAAAAGTCAGTGCAGTTGGGGTGTCAATGTCAAGCCAGACTCGACTTCACCCGCTGAAGTTTGCAGCAAGCGACTGCTGCAGTGTTGCCACAGGGAGCATCGCTGAAAACCAAAAGGATTTGGGTCGGAACCCAGCAGGAACTCGTCCAGCTTTGCTCGCATCTTTGCAGAAATGGGCTCAACACTCCTGGGTCACAACTGGTGCGTGTACACTTGTGTCCCTCGCCCGCAAGACCTCGGATAGACCAGTCGGGACTTTCTCCTCTCGATGCTCCGGAGGTGGCCTCAGGCTTGGGGCACCAGCTGTTGTGACCAGCTGGGTTCGGCCACCAGGGGTCGGGGGGTGCTGGTGGTGGTCCAGGCAGGCTTACGGACACAAACCTGCGTGTGTTCATGTGTAAAAAGGGAAGGAAAAGGAAGGAAGCGAGCGGCGACAGTTGCGGCGGTGGGGGAGGTGGCGGCGCTGTGCAAAGTGAAAGGGATAATGGACGTAGTGGGACAGCTGTTGGTGCAGCCGCTGACCTCCGCGTCACCTGACTATACGACCCCGCGTCCTGACTGTACCCCTATTGTGCCTGCAACATTTTTATCCCCGTCTTCCTTCTTTGCACCCGACAGCCCCGCTGGAAAAGTTCAAAAGTGGTCACTGAAGTCCATATGGTGTCTTGTGGCTGGAAGCTCGCTGGTGTAATGGACTGGGTGCACTGGGTTGTGAAGCTCTATCACTGACTGGCTCTTCCTGGTGCCAGACTGGCTGTGGCTCCCCTCCCTCCTCCTCCTCCTCAGCTTGGAGACATGTGCCCGGCTCTGGCCTCTGCTCCTGCCTTCGGCTCTGCCCTGATCTGGTGAACAGAATGAGGCATCTGCTGCCTTTTATGGCAAAAGACTCGTCTGGGAGAACTTCACCAAGAACACACTAGGGTGTGTGTGCGTGTGTGTGTGTGTAAGGCACACAGTGCTCGTATAAGGGAGTAAAGTTGGCATTGGGGAAGTTTTCTTTATGCTATAAATAAACGAATGTCTTCAGAATTTCACCTCCCCTCTTACTGCACAAATTTTTAAGCAGAGAAGCGGAGGAGGCTGCCGCATGGAAAAGTATGGAACAACACTGCGAGAGATGCAGGAAATAACTCAGTAACAGAGAATGTTTTCAAAAGGCACGGAGGGGAGAGGCGGGCGAGAACTGAGTTGAACTTCTCACAGGAGCTGAGCTGTTTTTCCGTGTTTTCCTCTCTCTCTCTCTCTCTCTCTCTCTCTCTCTCTCTTTTTTTTTTTTTTTTGTTCCTGAAGGGCTTAGCAGAGCCTTTGAAAAAAAGTTGCAAGAGCTGCTGACGGTTTCTCTGGGTGAAGCTCCATCCTCTGCTAAAGCTCTTTCACATGACGGAACATGTAGCTCGCCCAGCGAAAACACGCCGACCACATGAGTGTCTCTCAACTCTCGGCGGGCAGGAAGTGGGGTGGGGGGAGCAGAGGGAGAGATAAGGAGAAAGGAGGCAGGTGATAGAAGTGGGTGTCGGAAGGAGCCTTGCACCGAGGAAGAAGGCGAAACAGTAATTAGGATGTGAGGCAGAATAGAGGTCAGAGGCTGAGTGAGTTTGAAGAACAGTCGGGTGGCGAGAGATAAAATAAAGAGCTGATAAGAGAGGGCAGCGACGGGCATGTTGAAACAGGTGAGCCCGCAGTCATGGAGGCCACACAACAGAAGACAAGATACTGTAAAATAACTAACCGATCACTCGTCAATAATTAACCCGCAGTGTAATCTGTGCCGCTCTTTGCTTTTCAAATTCAGGCCAATCGAGCCTCGACTCTGGTTGAGCCATTTTGTCCGAGAGGATCCACGCAGCGGGCCCGTCGTGTCTCTGAAGCCAGGATGTGTGCACAGCGGAGCCCAGAGGCAGCGAGGCCGAGCGTTTTCTCCTGACAGCTAAATTAGACAGCAGCTCGCATGGTAAAAAGAAGGGGAACCTTCCACCAACATTTCCCAGAGAGGGAGGCTGCAGGTCGACGTGCCCTCCACTGGCGGGGGGGGGGGCTGAACTGAGGGGGGGGGGGCTGAACTGAACTGCGCAGACCTTATTTCTTGAACATTGTGCTGGAGCCGGGAGGCCTCGCACACACCCTCCACCCCCTCTCTCTCTCTCCGCCGTCCTGTCATGTTGTTCTACGTGTTTATTAGTTCCCATGGATATCAGCTGGAGACGCGTCCGTCCAACTCCTCACTCCTCTCATTCCTTTCTGCCGCTCTGCTCTCCGTCGCTCTCGCCCTCCTTGTTTCTTGGGTTGCGTGTTTGCAGGGGCCGCTGTTTACCCCCTTTTTTTTTTAAAGCACAAACTCAAGCTTCTTCACCGGGGGGGGGGAGGAAGGCGGAAGTATAAAGCCAAGAGGTTCTGGACGCCGTCAGGGAAAACTGTTTATGGCATTTACTCTTGTGAGATAATGTCCCGTCCATCCAGGGGCCGGCAAAGGGACGGATGGACAGACTGGGGCTGCGTGAGGGCTTTCTGGTAGGAAGGGGGCGCTGCAGAGATTCACGGCAACAGCTGAGACTCCTTGCGTTTCTTCACGAAAGCCAAACATGGCAACTCGGAGTTGTAAACACGAAAACAGGAGCGGAGCCGCTGACGGCGGGACAAAGCCGCCGAGCAGCGTGCTGATTGGCTGCCGGGGGGGAAGTGGCACGTTTGCCGACCGACAGTTAATATTAGTCCAGACGTTAGAGACGAGCCCCCCCCAGACAACTGCAGCTCTGTGTGCATTGTCCTCAGCCATGTGCTGAGCCTTTCACCTTTGACCCCAGGCTGCACAGCCTCCGCTGATGCAGACGCGGGAGGAGGAAGGGGGGGGGGGGTAAAGCCCTGGAAGTGCTGCACAGGTGTGATTATGGCATCCCTGTGCTAGAACACAGAGGAGACGCACACAGAGTGCCGCACTGAGGTCAGACTTGGGGGTCGACTGGGGGGGGGGTTTGTCTGTCTGAGTCTGACAATGACCACGGTTCTGTAAGACAACGTGCTCAATTCCTCCTTCTCGTGTGTTGCAGGAAGTCCAAGACAAAGCCAAATGGGAAGAAGCCTCCGGCAGAAGAGAAGAAGCAGTACTTGGAGCTGGAGTACACAAAGATCCGGGTGGTGGACTTCGACCTCAAGGAGCTGGTGGTGCTGCCCAGAGAGATCGACCTCAACGAATGGCTGGCCAGCAACAGTGAGTGACCGTGCCGCTCTCCCCACATCCACAGGTCGACGACCAGAACCCGTCTCTGCTGCGGCTCAGCCGTCAACCTTTCCTGAAAAATGTCTCAGCGCCGGTCCAGGTCGGCGCTCTGACGCGTTGTTTTTCCAAGCTGCAATGTGTTTATCGGTGCGGAGAGCGCCAGATATCTGCCACTGGTCATTGTACTGAAAGCAAGTTGTTCCCCTGACAGGATTCAGGGCTGGAATTCCAACAACAAAGCAGGCGCCACTTCTGTAAACACTGCTGTTGACTGGCAACTCAGGCACAGCGTCCCAACACCTAACTAGACACGTTCATTTCACCGCGCTTACTCAATCATATCTTTCAACCTGGCAGGCGCGAGCTATCATATTAATTATTAGTATTTTTTGCAGATGATTCTGTTTTTAAGTGTTTATTGGCAGCTTTCCATTTTTCTTACAAGGTTCTAGGCTTGTTTCTGTTTGTCAAGGTAGGTCTGAAACACACATTTCTGTTTCAAACCATTTGGTCGTACAGAGCAACAGGCTCCGGGGCATTTTGCTCATAGTAGAAATACCTGTTGTGGCGTAAAATGGCTGCAGCAGCAACGTCATCGGTGCTCCGACTCCGCCCACTTTTTTGTTTTTCTTCTGACACTCACTCAGGGATTAACGTCATGCATGTGACTGTGTCACACATACCCGAGTGACAGATGCAGAGCAATGCGTTGTACTCTTAAGTGGCCCTGACCCACATAGTGCCTTTGGCTTTTCTTTCCACGCTGCACAACTGTGCTGGCTGCTTTTCTGCTCACGTTTGACTGCGGCCGAAGATGTTTTCAGTAACCGCAACCCTCTTTCTGTCCCCCTGTATCACAGCGACGACATTCTTCAATTTGATCAACCTGCAGTACAGCACCATCTCAGAGTTCTGCACTGGGGACACCTGTCAAGCCATGACAGCCTGCAATACGTAAGTTGTCTCCAGGCCTTCAGTTCAGTCGCCGCTCACCCGCGCCGGCCAACTGAAAAACTCAAGTTTTCAGTCTTGACAATAGAGAGAAGTGGCGTCCAGCTGGTGCATTTAGAGTCATGGTGATTAACGCCAAGGAAGCTGCTCTCTGTGTTGTTGGCGGTAGTCACAGATCTGACCGCCGAGCAGAGTTGTGAACACCTGAACTTGGAAAAACCTCCCGATTATGGCTAAACGGTTTTGACGCTCTCATGAGGTTCTTCTTCACGAGTATCCATACGGAGGAGTGTCGCGGAAACGCATCACCAGACGTGACGTGCGGGGTCACGTGACCAGTTCACTTCAAGTGAAAACGGCGCGATACATTTGGATGGAGGAGGAGACGGAATATTTTTTTTACAGGCGATCAAAGAGAAAAAAAATAGAACAACCGTTCTCGACCGCAAACGTAATCATCATAAATCTTGCGGGACAAGATTTTGCGAGAATCACGTCTTACGCGCTTCACACCATTCAATGGAAAGACCGCAGCTAGTGACGCCCTGCGGTCCAGGCTCTTCTCTAACTGTGGGAATGTGCTCTCCTACCAAAGGCTTTAGGCACACGTTTCTCCCCCCCCCCTCCTCAAATAGTCTTTAAAATTCCCTGAAGCCTCTCTTTACGACTTGCAGGCGTTGCGTTCTTCTCTTCTTCTTCCTCTCTTGTGTCAGATTCCCCTCAAGCGTTCTCGCTTACCGGCGCGTCCAGTTGAGCGGGCATACCTGCCTGAGTGCTAAAGTTAAAGTTTTCAGCTCCTTCACGACAAGGAGGGCTATTGATGCCATGTTAAAAGAGGGGAGGGGACTTCCCTGCAAGAGTGTTTATTCAGCTCGTTTGCCCTGTCAGGGCGGGGTGCCATCCTGTGTGCGAGCCTTGTGTTTGCCAGGGAGCCCAGCATTTCTCCCCGTGTACACCGACGGCTGGAAAAACCTGATCGCCCGCACTGAAAGAAGCCACAGAGTCGCCGCGTGGCTCCTCCACGGCTTCACAATACAGGATGTCAGTGTGTGTGTGTGCGCGCGCTCAATCACTCAGCCGCTCGCACCCTCCCTGCGGGCAAGTCAGAAACAACTCGGGCCGTCGTTGAGAAATAACACGGGTGCGGCGGTGACACACGGGTCACGAGTCGTGTCCGTGTCAACACGGCGGGGTTTTTCCCACCGTCGGCCGTCACTTCAACTGAAAGACGCCCGAGCTGCCCTGCAGGGCCTGACGAGCACGCAGACAGACGACTGCGCCTCTATTGAACTCTGGAGTGCGGAGACGTGAAAGACGCGCAAAAACTTAAACCCGTTTGTCTTCAAAGTATGTACGTGAGCAATATCACTTGCAAGCAACAGGGTTAGGGTTAGGACGACTCTCAAGCCCCATTTTTCACAAATGCATCATCGCCGCCTTTTTGGCGACCCACCCTTTCCTGCCCACTTAGGAGCTGGGCACCGCTGATGCTCCCCCCCCTCCTCCTCAGCGGTAAGAAGCCAAGCGTGTCGCTGCTGCTGCTGCAGCAGAGCTCAGCGCTATTTTTGGAAGAAAGTCATTTCCATGAGCCATGAGGCAATGGAATGATTTGGTGGCTACTCGGTCCCATTTTGTACGAGTGGGTGGATGTGAAGAGATGGATGCTTGTGCGTCAGCGCTCACCTCTCAAAAATGTATTTCGACAACCTCCCCCTCCTCCCTTCAAGTGGCCGCCCAAGGTACTGCAACACAAAATCCCACTAGATTCCCCATTCGATTCGCCTGTCAAAACTGTTGGCACTTTGGCGGCTTGACACTCGTATTCAACACAGACTTTGAAATCCATCTGTTTGATAAACAGCCATGAGGCATCCTGGTTGGCTGCGTGGGTCACCTGACAAAGCCACAGGCGTGTGTGTGTGTGCGTGGTGTGTTAGCATGAAGTCGGCCCGCTGGCGAGTTTAGTCAGCGTGGTTCCCACACAGACGCGCTCTAATCCTGTGTGAGTAAGTGTATTGTAAGAGGCCGCTGTGGTCAGTAGGTCTCGTCCTGCAGGGTCACTCATGTAGACGCTTTACATTCCTCCGGATTTGTAATGTCTGACTCCCGCGCCGCTCCCGCAAAAAAAAACAAAAAAACGTTTTATCTGCTTATTAATCAGCCTTTTGGTTTTTGTCTCGGCGGTCGTCCTGCTCCGAGATGCGTGCTCCGCCGCTGCCCTTTGATCAGAGTTAATGCCAGACTGGGCTGCGGCTCCCCGGGTTGCCCTCCTCCAACAATCTGAGGCCGGAAAAAAACGAGAAAAAGTTCAGTCGGCGCGCTGGAATGAGCACGACCAAACCAGATCAGTGACTGAAGCGTCACGAGCGGCGCAGAACGCAGGTTGTTTTTCCCCCTGAACTCCATCTGCCTGCTCACGTCAACGAGGAGATGAGCTGCTCTGCCTGAATGAGGAAATAGGTCCCGCTGACGTCTTTGGACGCTGCCCGGTTGGGTCTCTTCCTGTTTGCGATGAGCCACACACATTCTTCGCTAATGGCTCACGGTGATTAATTTATGCTGTGGTGCAGAGTCGGCGGCATCGTTTCCGCTGACTGAAAATTTCACCGATGTTGTGACAACAACTGACTGGCACGCGTTTTCTTCTTTTGTCTCTCCGCAGAATATACTACTGGTATGACGAGAAGGGGAAGAAGACAAAGTGCACTGCTCCGCAATACGTCGACTTTGTGATGAGTCTTTGTCAGAAACTGGTCACAGACGAGGAAATCTTCCCCACCAAATACGGTGAGTCTCTTGTGTGTTCAGCAGGGCTGGACGGCACCATCCTGCCGGTTGAAACACGTTGTAGGCGTACGACGTGGTTTTAGCGTGTATGTGGAGCTGTAGTTTCCACATCAGAGAAGTGAAGCTGAACACCTGCACAGGTAGAGCGGACAACGGGCCGTCCCGCTGTGTGCTAACGATGCGCAGCCTTGAGCTTTTTATCGCACAACGAGAGGAAGTAAGAAATTAAAAGCAATAATTGTCTCGCAGGAACATCATCAATTGGATTCATTCGAGTGTTTGTTTGATAAGAAAATCAAAAGCAACTTCATTTTTAGGTCGGCTGAGTTTTTTGTCGACTTGCTGCCTCCAAAAAACAACGTGGGAGAATAACCAACATATACAGCAGCATGTATGCTATATTTCTTAGATGAAGTTAGAATCACGAGTGACGTTGCCACTATGTAAATATGAAGTAAAGAAAAGAGGTGATTTAAGTTTTGCTTGGTGCAAAGGGGTCCAGCATCTATCTCAGCTTTCAGGGTCCCATACATTCAGGCGTCCTGGTCTTATACTGCTGCCCCCTGGTGTCATACTGTTGCCCCCTGCTGGCCAGAAAAAGTTAATACATGCCTATTGAACAAATTGCCCATAGTTGCACATTGCTTTCTTCAGCTGCTTTTTTAAAAAATATATGTATTTTCCTTCTTATCAGTAGTGCTGAATTTTCTTTGATGCATTATTTTTTTACAGCTGCCAGAAAGAGATTCTTTAGTTTTTCAGTCTAATCCTTTTTGGCCTAATTCAACCCTTCTCCGTTCCCTCCTCTCTCTCTGTAGGCAAAGAGTTTCCCAACTCCTTTGAGTCCTTGGTCAAGAAGATCTGCCGGTACCTGTTCCACGTGCTGGCTCACCTCTACTGGGCGCACTTTAAAGAGACGGTGGCTCTGGACCTGCAGGGCCACCTGAACACTCTGTATGCACATTTCATCGTTTTCGTAAGGGAATTCAACCTGGTCGACCCCAAGGAGACCTGTATCATGGACGACCTGTCCGAAATCCTCTGCAGCCCGGTGCCGCCGCCGCCCGCGCCGGCCCCCTCCGCCCCGGCGTCGGCACCCTCCCCCTCCTCACAAAACCACGTGACGGAGAGATGAGCGGAAGGAGGGCAGCGGCGTGCCGGCAGCCCCGCGGGGCTGATATAGAAGAACTAGAGGAGAGAAGGAAAGACAGCAGCCTGGCCCCTCGTCCTCGGCGCCAGCGGGACTTGAAGAGACCTTCCAGTACTCTTTTGTTTTGCTACTACACCAACCAACCAACCAACCAACCAACCAACCAACCAGGAGGAAGGATGGAAGGAAGGAAGGAAGGAAGGGGGGGAGGGGTTCAGGGGGTTTGGGGTGGCGCGGGGGAGGGGTTTGTCACGCCAGCAGGGATTGGCGTGACAAACGCAGCGAGTGTTGCTCAAAAGGGGGCGAATCCCTCCCGTCTTCTCTGCAATTTAAACTAGGAACAAAAAGTATGTGTAAGTTTTGTTTTTTTTGGTTTTGTTTCACCTTTATTTTGATGACGTTCTTTTTTTCTTTTTTTTTTCCAAACTTTTTTTTTGAGGGGGGCCCTCCCTCCACCCCCCACACCCCCCTCTCCCCCTCCCATCTCCTCTACCTACACACGCTTTGCTTCGACCTGCTATTTGTACAGTGTTGTGAACGCGTGGAGGAGAGGCGTCCGCTCGTGTCGCCGCCTCGCTCCTCCCTCCTCTGCTGCAGTGGAGGCAGGCGGCCTATGGGGGGCGCACAGCCACCACCTCGCTGGCCAGCAGTGGAGCCGCGTTACTGCCCGACAGGGGCGAGACTCGCCAGTCGCCGTGTTTGTGTGAGAATGATTTCAAAGCAAAATAAAACAAACACAATAGCGCCTCCTACCTGACAGACTGTGTCACTGCTGCCAGAGAAATCCCCCTCCTCCCTTCCCTGTTTGGTTTTCTTCTTCTGACCCTCGTCCTCCAGACCGCTCAGCCCCCCCCCTTGTGACAGATGTTGATTGTGCTAAAACTACGATATAATAATAATGACAAGAAATTTGCTTGTGGTATCCCCTTAACAAATATGTCCCAAAGCTGACCAGTAGAGGGCAGCAAACACGTATAGAAAGCCAGTGAGACAGTGAGACGCACAGAGGGGGAAGACGCGAGATAATTGCACCTGATCATCCGACTGCAGGCCCGCTGCCGCACGTGAGGCCGAGTCCAAACTGCTCTGTTGTCACTATCTCACCCCCCACCCCCACCCTAGCCCAACCCCCTCACCCTCCTCCTCCCATCAGCCCAGGAAGACAAAGACATGAGGTAATGTCTGCAGGCTGGGAGGCAGCCACCAGGGGGAGCGGCAGTGGACAGCAGGGCTTCCAGTGCAAAAAGAAACAAAGCATCTCGACTTCTGCTCCTCTGTTCTCATTTGTTGCCCCCCCCCCCCCCTTTCCCCTTGAAATATTGCTTTCTTCGAGAAAAAATGATTATCCAGGGAAGGATTAGTGCTGAAATAACAGTAATGGTTACAATTACACATGTATAGAAAATCTCACAGTCTGCTTGGGCTTAACTGTACAAAGAATCGCAAGCGGGTTCTGTCAGACACGGCCTCTGTAACGAGGAGGATTGGGTTTATGATTCTCCTTTTTTTTTTTTATTTATTTTAAATCTTTCTTTTTTTTGCAGGGTTCCTCAGTTTTTGGCTCTCATTTTATGTATTTTAATTATTAACTAAGTTAAAAGCAATTTAATATTTTAAGCTCTGCGGATTATAATCTAATAATAAAAAGAGAAATGCCACCCGGCGTCGGATGTCTTTTGTCTGGATGTGTGTGAATTATGCAAGAGGGGAATATCACGAGTGTCACATGGCTCTTTGGAAGGAGGAAAAAGTGCTATTTTTGAAGAGAAGGGCAGCGGAGTCACCGGGGAAGATCCGTCTGCAAGATCAAATAAATTATTTCATTTAACTGAGGGAGCTGAAGAAAACAAAGTCGTCTTCTGGGTTCCCTCTTGTCAAACGATAGAAGAAAGTTGCATCGTGGAAGCTCTCAGTCGTACAGGAAACCAGAACCACGGTGCATTAATTTTAAATATGTCAACTGATTCTCGTCAAAGGTCATTAGTCTGCACAAACGAGGACGTCTTGTCCGCCTCGAGCGTGGTTGCAAATCTCCAGCACGTGCACCTGTAAACTGAGACGTTCTCCTTTATTGCTCTACAGTGCATGCAGTCACTCCAGTCTCTTAGAAAATAAACACATTCATAAACGGACCTCGATCTGAGGATTCCTCATTCCATCTGATGACTTTCAGCGCATTCTGTCGTTGTGCGTCATCTAATTCTTCACAGTGACCCTGAGTTAAAACTCTTGTCTAAGAGTGCTTACATGTAACAGCTTAAATTACAAGTAATTCATGGCAGAATCATAAAATTCATCAGTTTTAAATAATCAAGCACTGGTTAAAACGTGTAGTAAGTAAGTATCAAGTATGTCTTGCATTAAAAAAAAACAAAAAAAAACACCCCAGTTTTAGAGGTCCTTCTTGGCCTTGCGCACCGTGGCGCCCCGCCGCCTTCTCACGGACGTCCGCAAGGTGACGCCCTCGTCCAGCTTGAGCCGAGCGATGCCGCCCGCCTCGTCCAGCGTCCTGGCGCTGCCGCACGGCGTGGGCACCTTGACGGTGTTGCCGAACTTGGAATAGTCCACCGCGTACATGCCGTCCTCCTCGGACACGGTGGGCACGAAGCGCTGCCCCCACAGGATCTCCTCGGACACGTAGGAGGTCCGCGCCTGCGTGGTGATGCCGGTGGTCTCCACCACCCCCTCCAGCACCACGATCACCTCGATGTCGTCGTGCTGCAGGTCGGTGGCGGACACGCCGTACAGGGGGCTGTGCTTGTCGATGACGTGGCAGATGATGAGCGGCGACACCAGGAAGATGCCGTTGGTGCCCACCGGGTTGTCCATGTGGATGTCGATCTGGTCCAGGGGCACCACCTCGCCCTCCTCCGTGGTGGTCCTCCTCACCACCTGCATCCGCACGGTGGCGCTGATGATCATGCTCTTCCTCAGGTCCCCGATGCGCACCATGAAGCACAGCGCGTTGTTGCGGACCGAGATGACGGCGTGCTTGCTGAAGATGAGCGTCTCGGCGCGCCGGTTGGCCTGCGCCGTCTTCATGAAGATGCAGCCGAGCATGATGGCGTTGATCACCAGGCCCACGATGTTCTGCACGATCAGGATGATGATGGCGGAGACGCACTCCTCCGTGACCATGCGGCCGCCGAAGCCAATGGTCACCTGCACCTCGATGGAGAAGAGGAAAGCGGAGGAGAAGGAGTGGATGTCCGTGACGCACGGCACAAAGTCGTCGCCGTCACCCCGCTGGTCCAGGTCGCCGTGCGCGAAGGCGACGAGCCACCAGATCATCCCGAACAGGAGCCAGCTGCACAGGAAGGACATGGTGAAGATGACGAGCGTGTGCAGCCATTTCAAATCCACCAGCGTGGTGAAGACGTCCTGCAGGAAGCGGCCCTGCTCGCGGATGTTGGTGTGCGCCACATTGCACACGCCGTTCTTGGCCACGAAGCGCGGCTTGCCCGCTTTCGCCTTGAACTTGGGCTGCAGCACATCCTCGGCCAAGCGGGTCAGCAGGTAATCATCAGGAATCAGTCCCTTCCTGGACAACATAGCAGCACTCCCATACTACGGATCCGCGCTCTGCGTCGCCTGATCTCGCCTCTCCTCTTCTTCCTCCTCCTGCTCCTCTTCCTCCTTCCCGTCGCTCAGCTGCCAGACGCAGGCAGGGTTGCCCCTGTTGTCGCCCGTTACCTCCGGATCAGGCGCGGCACCGCGGCTCAGTCCCATGAGAAGGTTCCGCTTCCAGCTCGCAGCTGCCGCCGTCACTCACCGGCATCTCACCCGCACTCAGCCCAGATCAGTGGAAACTCGGCGAGGTGGAAGACGGTGATGGAGGCTGTGCGTGCGACGGTGGGAGGGGGGCGTGTGCGAGCAGAGTCCTTCATTATCAGGTTTGGATGAGACTGCAGTGAGGGAGCCAGATATGCGTCCTTGGAGTGGACACATGGTTGCCTCACACTGGTGGCAATAAGCAGGTACCTGAAATGACATGTTTTTATTATTATAATCTAATTGTTACTGTAGTTGTTTGTATTTATTAGATTATTTTCAGTCTTGCGGTCTTATAACAGTCGGCCTGCCACCATTCCTGTGAGTTAGAGGACAGCAAGTCTTGACTGATGTTAATATGAATCATCAACCTATATCAGCGTGTTCCTGCTGTCCTAGGGTCAGTGTTGGTGTGGCGTTAAATTTCTTCTTTGGATGTCTCTGCTTCTACCAAGCACAAGGTCCAAGACAATCATCAAACCACAAATATGTTTTGCAGGTTAAATACATACACATATTAATACATTCAAAAAGATTCTGCACATGAGTCAACAAAGATATGACTTGAGATGCTGTAGTATGGAATAGTGTAGGGTCTGTAAGATGATTCCCCCCCCCCCCCATCCCTCACTGGCCACCACGTTGCTCTGCCCCTGGATGAGAAGGCAGGGTTTGGAGGCTCTGCGCTCATTGTGCCACTTCGTCGCAGTTCGGTAACATGAGACGGGTGAAGGTGGGAAGACAGTCCCTCCCTGCGGTGCCTCTGGAAGGGCACCTTGCTGTGGGATTCTCCCGCTAATGTTGCTCCAACCATACAGTGGAGCTAGCCCACATTCTGGATTTACAATAGGTTAAATATAACCTATTGCCACTTAACATATGAGCAGCGGCCCCAACCTCCGCCCCCCCGAGGCAGTTTTGGGATAAATTTAGAGTGCGCGCACAGGGAGTGAGCTGCCGTGACCAGACTCAGCGATTTACACAGCCAGTCTCTGACTTGAGTTTGGCAGGAGTGACACTCTCTCACTCTCACACACTCTGGAGTATTTTTAAAGCTTTGGCTCTCTGGCATCTGTCTTGCTGGGCAGTTTCCTCCACCCGTCTCGCTCTGCATTCCCTCAATTATCACCTACCACCCCACGATGACTCACTGCGTCTTAATAGTCTCGCACAAGCACCATGACTTTAACCTTAACCCGCCGTCCCAAACCACGCTTGCACACACACACACACACACACACACACACACACACACACACACACACACACACACACACACACACCAGTCTGAATGATCATTCATGTTTTATTAACAAAGAATCAACTCTTTTTTTATGTACAAATATAATACAATATGATTACAAAATAAAAATGAATATATATATATATTTATATATATATATTACATGGGACAATTGCACTTTGAACGTCTTCCTTTAATGCTTTCTCTCCTCCCTTCTTGTGCTACTTGTCTGCCCGGACAAAGGAGGTGAAGACGCTGTCCTCCTTGTCCAGCAGGGCCTCGGGCCGGTCGTGCTCCAGGATGAGCCCGCGCTTCATCACAATCACCAGGTCGGCGTTCAAGATGGTGTGGACGCGATGCTGCAGCAGGCAAGTTGCAAGAAAAGAAGTTATTTGCGTTTCCAGCAACATATCTCTGAGCTGTACACAACATGAGAGAAGTCCTTGAGAGAATGTCCTTAAAACACTGTTTTTGCTTTTCTTTTCAGAAATTCTGTGATTGAGAAGTCAGTTCTGGAAGTTAGATTTTTGTGATGTCACAAAGGGTACCAATATACCTCCCAAAATTAGTAGAACCACCCCCAGTCAGCTGTTCTGGAAGCAGGCTCTAAAACCAGCCTGATTTTGTCCCCTTCCAAACATACAGAATGTTCAGCAAGGCCTCCGTTTCAGCGAGAAGCTAGAAACAACTTTTTTTGCGGGAGGCTGTAAACACGGGGCAAAATATGCAGATGACCAGAAATGAATGAACGTTTTGGATAACCGAGTGTGTCTGACTTCCTCGTTGGATTCTGGTAAGACAGATAAGGATGTGAAAATTTAATATGAACAAATTACAATTGTGTAATGATTTAAAATGTTAGAATCCTGAGTTAAATTGGTCAATGACCTCTGGGTCGTCTCTTTCCTACTTTTTCACTTTTTGTAATTTCTCATCTTCAGATGCAGTAACTGAGTGGACGCATTAAGGTGCCGCTACGAGCAGTTTACAGCAGGCAGTGTGGGACAAAGGTCGGCGCTCTGAGGCTCAGAGGAAGAGACGCATTGCTGCAAAGAGCCAGCGCGCTGACGCAGTGCAGGAGGGTGCAGGAGGGTGGAGGAGGGTGGAGGAGGGTGGAGGATACTCACTGCTATAGTAACGACTGTTCGGTCAGCGAAGGCCGTCATCACCACCTTCTGCAGGATGCTCTCCTGTGACAACAGAGGGCACAGCCGGATCAGAACCAAAATGCATTTGAACTGTGTGAAGCTGGAGGGAAACTCAGCGTCCCATCAAACTGGCACCTCTCTCTCACTGCTCACATCCCTGTGCCTCATTCAAAGGTCCCCTCTGTGTTCCCTGGGGATGAGGAGGTGGGGCGGGGGTTGGGGTGGGCGGAGTGGGGGTGGGGGGTCTCTGGGATGGAGATGCACTCCTTTGTGGAGATGGTCTGAAGGAAGGAGCCATGTGCAGGCTGCCCTCAGGCGACTACACACTGCACAGCTCTTCCTTCATCGTCCTCCTCCATCATCATTACCGATTACATCACCACATCGGTGCCCTCAGGCCCACTTTGCTTCAACCTTCTTATGTTAAAAACGTCATTCATCTTATTCCATCGTATTCTCCTCATTAAACACGTTATCTATGTCACGCTGTTGCGTAACTCTTCTTATGCTTCTTTCCCTTTGGTCTGGTATCACCCACATGCTCCTCTAGTCCCTGGATATGTTCTGCTGTCTCTCTCTCTCTCTCTCTCTCTCTCTCTTTTACACACACACACACACACACACACACACACACACACACACACACACACACACACACACACACACACACACAGAGACCAACACTGACCGTAGCCATGTCGATGGAGGCCGTGGCCTCATCCATGATGAGGATGCTGCTCTTCCTCACGAAGGCCCGGGCCAGACAGAAGAGCTGCCGCTGACCCTGGCTGAAGTTCTCTCCTCCCTCCGTCACCGTGGCGTCTAAAGAGGGAAGATATACGTCCAGACGTGAACAGGAACACGTTACCGTCTGCAGCCATTGCACCATTATTATAGCCAACATAATGAGTTCCAAAGATTTATGTCTTTTTGATCTATTTTATTCATCAACTCCCGTTAACAGTTAAAATGAGACTTGAATAGCTGATTTGTTTTTGGGATCGCAAACTAAAACAAAATAATAATAATTCTGTTCTAAGGTGTCTAGAAACCAGTCAAGGAAATTGTGTTAGTTGTTAGTTTTTCTCTTGCCTGTCCTCTGACTTCCTGTTTTGTGCAGATAAACTTATAAGAAGAAATAACTTTAGAACTTTGACCAAATGTTTTGATTCAGAACTCTTACACAAAGTAATGTACAAATTAATGTGCACTGTAAATGTTTATAATGATGTTCATTGCTATAGTTTGATGTTTGAACACATTATTTTATCAGTCCTCCATCTCAACTCTTATAATACAACTCATCTATAATTTATCTCACAGTGCTTCATTAGCGTCTGCAGTGAGTAAAAGACCTCTCACTACATTAGGAGTGAAAAATCAATTCCTCATTAACTCTTGGCTTACATATCAGGGACTTATTGGACACTTTGCTCCAGTAATCACACTAGGGCGAGCTAAGCCAAGCTTAGTTACTCCTGAACAGTGTCTCCCTTTTGTCAAGTGAATAAAGCAAGTCAGATCTGGAAGGTCAAGTAAGAGCATCTTTCCACCTGAAGTCACTTCCCCTGTTGAAATGGATGTGGCCGGAGGGCAGGAAGTGGTTTTCTACCGAGTACACAGTCTGACAGACTTTCATTATTATCATCTTTTGTGTTTCTTTTCCAGGAAGACAGAAGGAAATGCAAGTAGGGTAACGCCAGCACAGTGCAGACGTTCATCTGTCTCTACCAGAGACTTCAGCTTTCCTTTATTTCCTACACTCCATCTGAATTCAAGTGATCCCAATTACTTTTGAAAGTGAGACAGAGAGCAGATGGCTCCCAGCTCATGCGTGACCTGCTGGTGGCAGCTGCACTGCCCAGTGCTACTCTGGTCTGCAGTGTCCCAACTGGAGCTGATGTGAGCCAAAAATAGTGCGAGGGATGGAGCAGATCCACAGGACACACGGCTCAGAGTGAGAGGTGAGGGGGAAAAAAAACCATGTGGTGTGTGTCCTGATAGCTCACTCAGATATTTGTATGGAGACAGAAGAGCAGCTGACATGATATGATATGGAACGCCCCACATTTAACACAATGACACAGTTGTTTTTTTTTATGTCTTTTGGCATGTGTATAAATACTGTTGGAAGCAATCAGGACGTTTTCTCACCGAGGCCTCCTGGCAGGGATTTAACAACAGGCTTCAGCTGAGCAATGTCCAGGGCTTCCCACAACATCTCATCTGTGGCCTTCATCTCAGGGTCCAGGTTGAACCTGCACACAAACACACACACACAGACACAACATAAACATATGTTCATCCACTTGGTCAGAGCCTTTTATTATTTATCACAAACACAACCTTCCTATTCAATGATTTATAAAGAGAGAAGAAGAACTGAAGTTGAGAAGGTTTCAGAGTCAAGATATTTAGAGTAGAAATAGCCAATCAAATGACTGCAGTCTTGACAGAATTCCTCCAAATGATCGTAAACTTGCCGCCGGGCAGCATCACGCGGCTGTTCCTCTCTAACACGATGAAGCTTTTAGAGTCGGAGTATAAAAATAAGGTCAAGGCATTTTTAGAAGAACGTCCTCTTATCTGCAACCCTGCGTCGGCCTCGCGCTGCAGATAAGAGGTCTTTGGAGTGTGTCGCAGTCTGACAACTGCTCCTCCTACTGCTGGAAATGTCCCCCCCCCCACTCCCCATGGCC
>NW_027466103.1:6572500-6652500 GCF_046127955.1 Nelusetta ayraudi | reverse complement strand
TGGAAGTGCCAGTGTGTGTGTGTGTGTGTGTGTGTGTGTGTGTGTGTGTGTGTGTGTGTTTCTGTGCTGGTTGACTGCAATGCCAAACTCCTGAGTGTCCCAGCCTGCCTGGATTAGTGCGCAGTGCAGCTGAGATTAGATAAAAAGGGAAAATACACACTGAAACTCGGCCAAACACCATGTCACCGCTGTACAGCGACATTCTGCACTTGGCTGACCAATGTGTGTGTGTGTGTGTGTGCGTGTGTGTGTGTGCTTGTGATAGAGAGAGAAATGGTGGGAAGGCGACAACAGTAACCTGCTGTGCCCAACTTTGCAAGATTGTGTAAACACTCTCGCATGCACGCACACACACGCACACACACACACCTTACAGTATGTAGCTATTAATATTAGACCTACTTTGCAGGACATTGGAACACGATAACCTGACAACAGCTGCCGCGGCCTCCAGACGTGTGAACAATGTGGCTTCAACTTCATCTCGAAGTTGTTGTGTTCATGTGTAAGAGAGTGAGCGCTATTATTATAATTTATCATAAAGATACTTGTAAAGCCCTTTTTCTACTCGTGTTGATGCCCACTTCAATGCAGATGAGTGGAGCTGCGTTTCCTCGGGGCCGGTTTGCGTTGGTGAACGCACCATCTGGAGCTGGCAGTGTCTGTGGTTGTGTTGTTGGCCGCCGCCGCCGCCGCTCAACTGAGAGTCTCCAGAGAATCAGTGAGAAAACTGTTACGTAACGCGACTGTGGCATTTTCTCCACGTGGCGACGATAACAAAACAGCTTTCGCTCGTCCATTGCTGTGCTTTGCAGGTCATATTTATATGCTCCTGCAATTAGGAACAAAAATATTTATTTCTCAATACTTTACATGACCTAAATAACCAAGGTCCAGAAACTCTTCTGGACGGTGGGACCTCAGTACTTCACTGACCATTTGTAAACACACAAAAGCTAACAATAGCCTTACTTAAGTACTTTCTGAAACACAATCCCCCTCTCTGTGTGCTTGTGCATTGGTCTTGCATCCTCTTCAAAGTAACTGTGAAAAGCCCATTGATCCCACTTATATGCATTTGTGGAAAAAGCTTTTTGGATAAGTCATGCACGTGTGATACATATCTTTAAGAATATGTAATAGAATATGTAGCATGAATTGCAAGTGTCATTTCTTTTATTACAATGAAAAGTTTGGTTTGCCCTCCTTGAAGCACCTTCAGCCAACCAGAAGCCCTGCCAGACAGTCTCCTCACCTGAACCACAGTGCAGTTCTGAGCCGTGGCTTCGATCTTGGCCTTGATGACGTGCGACGTCCAGTGTGCCAGCCAGTAGTCGATGGCGACCATGAGAGAGTGTTTGAGGAGCTGGGACAGGAGGAGCAGCGTGAGCAGGAGCAGCCCGGCGGAGGACAGGTAGGTGCCGCAGGAGTGCCAGGGGATGGTGGCGCGCTGACGCATCACCTGCGACAGGTTGTCGTCGTCGTCGCTCTCCACCGATTCCTCTGAGGTCGCAACACAGAGACGGTCGGAAAATTAGCCGGTCTGAAGACTGCGGTGGGCTTCCACAACCAATCAACTCGCTGGTAGTTGTGATAAAACCAGGACACAATTGCTGCAAGCCGTACTTCAAAGACACAGGAAGTGACTGGGACAGGGAGCCTAGCCAGCGAAGTGTAGCCTGGATGGTGCCGTAGCGGCAGTTTTAACGGAACTTGCTGGTATTTTCACGTTAGCCAAAGAACAGATCCACTAGGCCCACTAGGGGCAGTGAAATGCAGCTAATGTAGGAACCCTTGAGAACTAGCGACCTGATAACTTCTCTGCTGGTGCCCCGTGACATTTCCAAGTAGTTTTCCCTTCCTACCCTGCACTCTCTGTATTTTTAGTTTCTTCCCGCTCTTCCTCGTTTCTCTACCTGCGCCTACCTGCTGAATCACAACCGGGAGAAGACAGGAGAGACTAAATGGCAGGAAGAGAGGCAGCGCCAAGACAGAAAAAGAACACTGCAGGCTAAAAATAGATTAAAAAAAAAAAACCCTCTAAATATGTTCCTCCACACCGAGCAGGTGCTCATTCTCATGGATGGGGACAAACTGCTGAGGACATCCTCAGGCCTCCTCTCGCTCACAAGCCCATGTTGAAAGCATTCTGTTTCAGATCAGCATCATGCAGCAGGCTTTTGGGAGCAAGATGCTACATGTTTCAGCATGGGGAGGAAGTGAGGAGGCAGGGGGAGGAGAAATAGGAGGAGGAGGAGGAGGAGAGAGAAAGAGGAGGAGAAGGAGGACGAGGAGGAGGAGCAGAAGAAGGAGAACGAGGAAGAGGAGGATCTGGAGGAGGATGAGGAGGAAGAGCAAGAGGGGGAAGAGGAGGAGGAGGAGGCAGGGTTGGAATGACTGGCAGGGCTGCAGACACGACCGCTATCGTCTAGCCACACACAGTCCTGTTGCTGTGGGTTGGAGCGCAGGAGTGACGGATGTGTTGGGCAAAAAAGAAATGCACGGTGCAGTTAGATGAGACACAGGAGAGAGTTTCAGTTTCTCGCTTGCGGTGTCACGATGCCACAAACTCTTTTGTCGGACTGTTCAGTATTTTCTGTTGCGGCTTCAGTCCCATGCTCTGCGGCCACACCTGCTTGATCGAACATGAGGGCGGCGCCTGACGAAGCAGCCGTCGCACGAGTCCACGCAGGGGTGGCGCCAGGACGCCGGGGAGAAGGCAACGACAAAAGCACAGATAAAGAACTCAGCACACGCACACGCACACGCACGCACACACGCAAACACACGCACACACACGCACACACACGCACACACAAAGGGTCAGATTCAGCGCTCGGCTGCTGCTGAAGAGGACGAAGGCGGCGCACGTGGGTTAAAGAAACAGAGAGACACACACACACAAAACTGGAGCTTTTGAACATCTTTGAGCATCAGGCAGCGTATTGGTGAGAAAATGTAGAAGGGTGCATGGCTACAAAGGTACCATTTATTTTAACAGCCAGTGCTGTGGTTAGTGTGAAGTGGGTTGCACAGCCAGGGGGAAGTTAATTATTGTAATTATTGCTCTTATTGAAGTCTGCACACAGCCACACGCTTGTCTCTCTATTTCTATCTTTCTTTTTCTATCTTTGTGAGGATCTGCTTTAACTTCACCTCATTATCCATTCTGTTGCACAGCCACATCTGACTTAATAAATATAAAACACATATCTTAAAGTTGCATTATAACTTTAATCTAAACTTGCCTCTGAACTTCACCCTCAAACTGAATTGTAAAGTTGTGAGGAGCAGTCAAATTATATTCTACCCCCCCACCCCAAAAAAAACAAAAACAAACAAACATGCACACACACACACACACACACACACACACACACACACAGAATTAAAATCTTCCTGGCATGCTGCTGAGCTCTCACCTTCCTCCTCCTCCTCCTCCGTCCTGACAGCCTCTCTGGAGTACATGGCCCTCCGCAGGTTCTTCCTCTCCAGGTCTGTCATACTGGCCGCCACCGTCTGCTGGAGGAGAACAAACACAAACACCTGACTCACCCAAACAATGTGACACAGCACAATGAGTCCGGCTGTCATGATGAAGTGGCTCTGGATGACTCCTCAACCTCTCTCGACTCGGTCGAGATTGTTAAAATTCTATTAAAAGGGATTCATTTGTGCTTTCAGCTCGAGGTCGTTAATCACCTTCTCAAACTCCTTGTCCTGTCTGTTCATCAGAGTTTTCCACTGCTCAAACAGCTCTGGCTCACAGTTCTGGATGTCCTTCAGAGTGCCCTCCGTCTGGATGGTGCCATCTTTCATGGCAATAATCTGAGACAACACAGACACCAAATAAGACGGAGGAAAGTGACGCAACATTTATCTTCACAGCGCCGGGTCTCAGTGTCAGCATCAATTCAATCAATCTAAAGAAAGACATGTCACACCGACCCATGCGCACATACACACCCAGTCTGCGTGTGGTAGATACTGCAGTTTGTGCGTGACCAGCACCACCGTCCTCTTCTCTTCTCTCAGCAGCTTGAGGATGCCGTCCTGCATCAGGTGGTCGCTCAGGTGGATGTCTAAGGCGGAGAATGGGTCGTCCTGAAGAAAACACATCCTGACACTCAGTAACTCCACATGAACATTAAGCCCCCAAGTATAAGACATCCTATTTCCTCTTCTGTCAAATGAAAATGTGACCTTTCAAATGCAAAAGATGAGACTGCCGAAGAATCAGATTGTTTTCACATCTTCATTTTTCTTTACAGACAGCAAGGGAGGATATCAATCATCTCCAGAAACCTCCACAAAATGGCATATTTAGCCGTCTGTTTACAGCCTTTTCTCATTTCTCGGGTGTTTATACCAGGGGTGGCATAACGTGAGCCTATAAAAAAATAACTGACTTCATATCACTTAAGCGGAGAATAAATGCATGGAGAAATTGAGCACCGACCGGCCAGCATCTCTGTTCATTTCAAAAATATTATTCAGTTGAGATGATGAGTGAATTCTGTGAGGGTGCATTCTGAGTGTGAGGCTGAAAACGCGATCTAGTTTCCATGCTGCTATTTCAGTCTCTTAAGAAAGCATCAAAAATAGAAACACAGTCAGTCGCACTACAATCATGAGGCAGATTAAAGGTTCAATTGCCTGGATGCTTTGTTTGCGTGTGTGTGTGTGTGTGTGTGTGTGTGTGTATTGAGGAGGAGAGGACAATTTGACTGCTTCTCACATCTTTACAATTCAGTTTTGAGGGTGAAGTTCGGAGGCAAGGTTAGGTTAAGATTATATTATGATATAATTTTGATATATGCATTATATATTTATGAACTCGGACTTGGCTGTGCATCAGAATGGATAATGAAGTGAAGCTTAGGCAGAGCCTCACAGAGACAAGCGTGTGGCTGTGTGCACACTTCAATAAGAGCAATAATGTTATTTATGTGTGTGTGTGTGCATGCACACCCACCAGGAAGACCAGGTTGGTCTGCTGGTAAAGGGCTCTGGCGACGCTGATCCGTTGTTTCTGCCCACCAGACAGGATGATCCCCTGAGTGAGACAGCAGTGAATGCGTTAGGAGCAACATCTCTGCGAAGCTGTCCTCTGACGAGGAGTCAACACGCCGCGCATGAGCGCCCGCGGAGCTCATCCTCCCGGGCGGTGGTGAAAGAGATCAGGCTTTATTTCCTGCTTTGCTGGTGCATGAGGAGATGCAACATGACAGTGGTGGGTCTGAACAAGGTCCTCCTCGGCTCATTACGCACAAAACCTCACATCCTCACAGCGCAGTGATGGATCTGCACTGAGCACTGGGGCTCAGTGTGACTTGGGCACCGATCCGGAGGCACCTCTAGGTTTTGCTGTGGTACTGACCCGCTCGCCGACCTCCGTCTGGTCGCCCTGCGGGAGGATGTCGATGTCGGGCTGGAGGGAACAGGCGTCGACCACGGCTTTGTATCTGGAGGGGGGCAAAAAGGCGAGACGTACGGATGAGGACGGAGAGCAGCTGCTGATGTTGGCCAAGGGGGGGCGCTACAGGCCGGCTGCCTTCAACATTTTAAGGGTATAATTCAAAAATCTGGAATTTATTTGTCAGGTTTGCTTGGAGGTCCCATTTTTTTTTAGCTTTACATGATTAATCAACGCATTTAATCAATTTCATATTGAGCCTGGTGTTTACAGCAACGTGCAAAAGGCTTGGTATTGATCATTTCAGCTCAACTTTGATGACGAATCTTCGGCAACCACCGCGACTAACGTAAATCTCAAATGACTCTGTTCCACAGCTGCGTTCCGTGCTGTGTTTTCTCAGAGGATAATAGGATCTGTGTTTTACAGCTGCTGTCAAGTTCACTGCAACAGCCAGGAAGCTCATATAAAGGCCCAATGCATCTATGCCACAGCATCCACGTTAATAATAGACTATTACTGTGTTGCTCGCCCACTACTTGAAGAACAAGCATAAATACACAGTGGCACCTCGTTTAGTTCAAGTAACAAATGCTTTAAGGCTCGTGCTAAGTACTTGCGGCTGTCGCCACTCATTTTTAATGTGGAGACAGCCCATGACAAAGTGCAGCTGCTGACTGCTTTTCCACATGAGATCAACTGGAAACAAGTGCTGCATTTTCTTTTTCTTGTTTGATCAAAGAGAAGGTCTTAAATGGACCAGGACTGATACCAATACCACTATTTGGCTCTTAATCATGGTGGGATTTTGCGCTTAAGTCCGAACCACAGCAAATAAATACAGGATTGCATTCTCTGCCAACCTCAGCCATGATATTACCAGACAATCAACACTAAAGCCTTTGTGATGTAGCTGAACACAGGAACGTGGTTAAACACTGCAAGTCTTCATTGGCATGCTACCAAATGACACTGTTCGGACATCGCTGTTTTGTGGCTTGTTATCATGCTATGAATATTTTAATCAACCATCAAGTGCACTTGAAGTGGCTCTTGTGTAGCTGCTGCTACAGCTGAAAATGACTGTCAAAAAAAATAATAAAACAAACTCTTCCAAAGCAGATTACTCGATGCATTTCATGAAGGCAAAGGGAAAACCTGTTGAAGCCAGTAGACTCTCAAAATGAACAATATATTGCAAGTGTGTCATTGTCAATGAGCCTGAGTTTACAAACCGGAGCAGGCAAGAAAATTGTGAGTCTTCAAATGAGAATCAGCTATCAGAACGTGTAATGTCACCTCTAGGAGTTTAAGGGTTATTGCTGCCTTTGAGAAAACAACTTGGCCTGCCAACAAAATGCTGACTCAGTTATAATTAACACATCTAAATGTCAGGATGAAGTCACCTGACAGCTGGGTAAATATGATCATGGGTGACATTGTGACAGGACAGAAGGGGACGACGAAAAGCTTGAATAACGATAATGGGACCAAACATTAGCAAACAACTGACTAAATTTGTGACAAATCACCTTAAAGAAAACAAAAAAAACAACTGCACATTTTCCTCGAGGCCTATCAGCTACAATGGAGGCCAGTTCTCACCGGGGTTTGATCATGGGCATCTCAAAGGTGATGTTCTCCACTACCGATGCATTCAGCAGCCAGGGCTTCTGGGAAGCGTAGGCCACAGCGCCTCTCTTCCTGCCAGAGGTTTGAAATATGTTAAAATGTTCACATATTAGCAGTCAGTGTTCTAACAATAGAAATGGTAATAAAAAGATTTTTAACAGGGTTATTTATATTTACTCGCGAGCATAAAGAGAAGTAAGGTAAATACTATCAACCATCCACAGATAGAGTTTGATGCACCTCCGGTGTATTGGGTCGTAAAGTCAAATGATCAACCTCAACCTCACCACTTGTCCACTTAGCAACCATTAAAGACTGGGGTGTTTGGGCAGTTCAGTGTGCAAACTGAGAGAGAGAGAGTGTGGGCTTTATCTATAGTGCAGTTCTTGATAACAATGATGTTCTCTGCCACTGGCTGTTACCATGGAGAGCGCCTGCTGAACGCTGACTGAACTCACCTGAAATCTCCGTCACCTGCAGCGTCTCGATCTGTGGGACTGTAGAGCACAACACGCAAAAACAAAACATTACAATTGAGACGGACATTAAGCCTGTTAATGTTCAATGAAAATAAACACACATTAACTCATCTCACAAACGGGCCTGGCGGGAATCTCTATCATTAGCTGTGATCCTTTGCATCTAAATAATAATAACAATCATAATCTCTTTGCTGCTTGTCCCCGCCCACCTCCTTCTGTCATCTGTAATCATCAGAGGCTAATTTGGATTCAGATCATGTGAGTCTGAGAGAGTCTGAATCCTTGAGCTCAGCCAGACACAGCAGCAGCAGATATTTATATTGTTGCCTGTCTGATAACTTGGTTCTCTTATTGTCCAGGAGACGTTTTCCTGTGGG
This sequence comes from Nelusetta ayraudi, assembly GCF_046127955.1. Classification (NCBI taxonomy): domain Eukaryota; kingdom Metazoa; phylum Chordata; class Actinopteri; order Tetraodontiformes; family Monacanthidae; genus Nelusetta; species Nelusetta ayraudi. Next base: position 6,644,593 of record NW_027466103.1, on the reverse strand, counting down.
AGATCAGAACACCATGCTTGTAAATGAAAACATGTAATGTAACAATACAGCAGCGGTTCTGTAATCACGTTTTTTCTTGGTGTTAACAGTGACTCCTGAGAGCATCTCAAAGTGTGTGATGCTCTTCTTTCTTTCTTTACTCTTACTGGAAGAGCTTCAATGAGCTAATTTGAAGGGCTTTCCTGTAATATTATATTCTCAGGCAGGTGATCCTGCAGGCAGACAAAAGTATGTCAATGCATTAACAGAACCAAATATGTGGGGAAAAGTTAATTTATTGGCTGACCGAGTCCTATTTTCAGCCTCCATTACATCTGAGGCTCTTAATCATGCGGGGAAAAGTTGAAGAGCAAAAATTGCCGGCAATCAAATATTCATGAAGGCATTCAGAATACTTAACTGATTAACAATCTGGAAGAGGCGGAAGCTGCAGCACTTAACCACCACCATCATTGTGAGTCTGAAGCCATTCAATAAAAACTAAATGCACTGTTTGAAAAAAAAAAAAAAGGCCCTTTTTGTTGGTGTGCACAGAAACATTGGATGCGTTTTGAGCTTTCAGAGTCAGCCACTCTGAAGATCTCTTTAGATTTATGGTGACCGACGGCTGAGGCAATCTAGTTTTACTGTTTTCAGAAGTGTGCTTTAAGCCACAACATAAAGAGATTTGGGTGGTTTTAGCACTTGCCTTTCACTTCCATCGCTCTCCAGGCTGGACAGGCTGCGAAGAAAGAGAAAAATAAAGCTTATAAACAAAGTCTCTGCTATTGGGGTTGGGGTTGGCGTTAGGGTTGAGGTTAGGGTTCGGTAAAGAAAAAGACAAAAGCTAATTTCTATGAGTAAAATGGAAGTTAGGTTTGGCACTGGCGTGCAAAAAAAAGATTTCCAGATTTTCTCTGACGTCAAAGCTGCTATCAGAGAGAGACATGAGATCAAGTGGAACATCAGAAAAAGTCTTTAACTTTGGGGGTTGACCTTTCCAAGATGGAATCGGAGACGAAAGAAAGATGTTTGCGGAGTGACACTGAAGTCACCTGCTTTCTGCTGAGCGGGTCATTCTAGCTGGCCGTCCGATCATAAATCATTCCCTGACAGCTCAGCTGAAGAGAAAAGTGACGTGGCCACATGCCACAACACTGCACGGGAAAAACTGGAGGTTTTTTGGCAACATAATTTAAAACGACACCTCACGAAATCTATTAAATATTCCAAAAGAGGCCAACCCAGCTGACCCCCCTGACTCTGATATAATTTTACATGTTGTCGGTTGTTTGGGGTTTTACACAGGCTCAGTGGAACCTGGCGTGTATTTTTAGATCAGACGAGGTGACTCTAATCACTCAAGTGCTGGAGCAGCGATGCGACAGCTGACTTCCACCTGTTCAACACCACACGGCAGTCGCTGTGGAACTGATATATCAGGAGCTCAGCCAACACTCACAGACACAGACACACACGCGCATTGCCATGCTGGCTGTGTTGAATATGAGAGGGAACTAAATGAAGAGCGTCAGTGACTCTATTCAGGAGGCGTTAAGCAGTCTTTAATTACGATCTTATATGTCTGTGACCTCTTAAAAAGGGAATGTTTGTCCTACTGCCTTTTGTGCAACTCACATATTGTGTCATATGTACAATTTATGATAGAAATGATGATGATTTCCGTCTCCAACCGAGTTGTGTCACAGCCTTAAGACCAACAAAGCCAGACGTCTTTAGATGACAGAGAAGAAAGATTTCTGTCAGGAGGTGTCGACTCAAACTGATCAACAAGCAGCTGCCAGGTTGGACGCAAATACAAACAAGGTAGACTTGACATCTTCTCAATGGGCAGGGATAAACAGAGCAATGTCAATCAGCGCAGCCTCTCGTGACGAGAAGGCCCTCGTGTCCCCTGCCGCCACACACAGCCTGATTAGAGCAGATTGTTTTCCTCCCACTGCAGTCATTACAGCGCGGTAATAAAGCCCAGAGCTTTTGTCTCTGATTTGACTGCTGAACCCGCTAATAGACCTTCATCTCACCTCCGGCACAATCGCATCTTAAAGAAAAAATTGTGGCGGACAGAATCGAAGAGCAAATCCTCAAGCAGCACGAAACTAAAATAAAGACGAGAAACTGCTTGTTTCACCTTCTAATGAGAGCTGATTTCACTTTCTGTTCCCAGTTCACTTACTGAACTACCTCTAAAGTAATGAACACGTGTTTCCCAGCACCTTATCATGCCACCATGTCATGACTGTGGCCTCCCTGACTCCCTTCCTAGTCCTCTAATCTTGACAACACGCAAGGTCTTTCCTCTGCACCGTCCCAACAGGACATCTGAGATACAGGCAGTCATTCCCTTAAATGAGGGAGAAATCCCACATGGCCCCTGCACCGTCCTATAATTAGTGCGTTGGCGCGTGAGGAGGGTAGTGGCAGGTTTTGTTTATGAGATTCAAGGTCTGTAAACATGTCCGCTCAGGCTGGGCCGCATGGACGACGTCACAGCAAACCAAAAAAGTACCACAACACTCGTCATATCTTAAAGGGAAAGCTCCTCTTTTTTTCCGACGGTGTCATCACAACGAACACAGATCCCAAAGGTCTCAGAGTTAAAACAGTTGATCTCTGCATTGATCATAAAGATGAAAACATGAAAACATTACTCAGTAAATCCAAATTCTAAGGGATGCCCCAGTTAAAGGTGAACAGGAATTCATGCATGCAAGGTCAATTGAACACTCTAAATTGTCCGTGGGCGTGCATGTGAGTGTGAATGGTTGTTGTTTCTATGTGGCCCTGCGATGAACTGGTGACTTGTCCAGAGTGTACCCTGCCTTCACCCTAAGACAGCTGGGATAGGCTCCAGCAGACCCCTGTGACCTCCGTGACCCTGAATAGGAATAAGCGGGTATGGAAGATGAATGAATGAATGTCGAAACAACCCTTTATATTCATTTACACAACCCTGAGACTGGATCCACTATCTCTCGGGGCCACCAATCACCTTCAAAATGCTATTTTTTTGTGGTGAGTTTTCCCCTTCCTCAGAATCCTGTGAGCCCATTCTAGCCTTCCACTTTCATTTAGATCAGTGAGCGTTCCTAAGCAGCAGACCGCTGGACTAGAGCAACAACATGCGTCTGGCGCAATACTTAGGAAGGGGAAAGCTCTCGATGACAACTCCTTGGCTAAGATAAGCGAGAGGGTTCAGCACCCCGCTGGGTGCAAAATCCAGCCTAATATAGGAGAGAGAGTGGTGGGACGGCAGATTTAGGAACAGAGAGGTGTGTGCGTAGTGCGGTAGTGAGACTGGCAACAGATACCTCCTTCGGTGCTTTAGATATTTGGCTGCAGGAGAGAACTAATGCCTCCCAGAATGCACCAAGCATGACACGAGGATTTGGTTTCGGCAGAGCTATTTTACGTGTGAGGTATTTTACCAGCCCCTACTTCATTTACCTTGGCTATTACTGGGGATAATAACTGGTAACTGGACGACGACAAGACGTTCACACGCTGCGACCGGCAAGACACAGGACTCAGGATTTGTTGGGACTCGTGGCACGGATAAATAATTTTGGCAAGGGTGCAAACACTGAAATCAAATCTGGAAGAAAATAAATCTTTGTTACACAGCGTTCTGAATCAGCCTTGAACTGAGTGCATGTCATATCAATCAGCTTCTGTTATGGATGAAAAAAGGAAGGCAGATTGAGGGTGTGAAAAAAAACCCACTGAAAAACCCAGGAAAAGGTTGTAGCAACAGAAGAGATTAATGCTTGTGGCAGCATTATTGAAAAGTCAGAAAAATATGATTTTTCATGTCATTTTCATCTTTAGAAGGAAATCATCTGGTTGTTCTTCTCAAATGAGATGGACAAACAGTTCAATCACCTTATCAGGTTTGTGTCCCCCATTAAAAATGCCTTCTAAAGGTCTTCACCAGGATGGATGAGTGAGATAAATCCACATGGCAGGTTGCTGCACTCGTGCATCACTGAGGTTAAACTTTTGATTACATTTTAAATTCAGCAGTGAGATGAATGCACCAGGGGGTCACGATTGATTTCTTTGAGGAGTCATTTGTTAAAATGCCTCCGAGCTTATGATCCAGTTTGTGCTTTAATTCCATTAAGCAAAGAACAAGATGCATTTGTCCTCCTCCGCCTCATAGAATTTCACAGGAAGCGACAACGGCAAAACTGCGCCCGGCAGGAAGAGGCCTCCTCTGAAACCCTCTCTGTCTCCAGGAGTTTCAGTGGAACGTAGAAGGATGTTCCACTTCTTCCATCGGCCATAGAACACAAACTGCAACATCAGCTCATTTTCCACAGCCTGTCAATTTATACGTGTATGTTTTATTACCATCTAACATTTAACGGGGTAGTTTTTGATTGATTTTGCTAATTACACTGGCATGTCAGGGATGTTGAATTTATCGCTGCTGGTTGCGAGCAGCGAGCTCTTAGTGACACATCAGTTAGTGAAGAGGTTCAGGAAGCTGCAGATCCAGTGGCCCGTGTCTCCATTAGCGAGATTCTTTCTTCAATTCTTCTTCATTAGCCTTCAACAAGTGGAGGGATGGGTTTGGGTTCATGTGTTAAAGTGTTCTTTGGGGACTTGTGCTTGTGCTCTTCAGAGTATTTAAGGGCCTAACTGGTGGTTGATATACTGAGGTGACCATGTTACGGCTGCATCAATGCCCATGTTATTGGATTTCCCCTCTCTATATGGATTTATTTGATTTAATGAAAAAAATTTACGAGAGAAAAAGGATGATAAAGACTGAATAATTTCCCACATTAAGTTTTATCACTTCACCCGAGGACTTTCATAGTGCAGGACTAAAAATTGTCTGAAGATGTTATTGAACAATATCTATTATTCAAGCAGAAAACTGAATCGTATTCAAAATATAGAAAAAAGAGGAACGTTTGCCCTCTTTCAGGAAAGTATTTGATGAAAGACAATCAAGGCCCATAGCAGCAAATGACCCCTGAAGAATGAAACTTCAGCGAGACATCAACATTATCATTCTGTGGTCATGCAGCGAGTTCAGAGGCAAAACGGTGAACTGACCTGTTCCAGATGACATTCCCTGATACCCGCTGCATTTCTCCCAGGGCTGCCAGCAGCAGCGACGACTTCCCACAGCCCACCTGGCCCACGATCATGGTCAGTTTACCTGGCAGGTGACACGAGAGAGCCGGGACTCATCAACGAGGAAACAGGAAGCAGCCGAGGTCCATCCTGACCTCCTGACCTTCCTGATACTCACCAAAAGGAATCTTGATGTCAACGTTAGAGAGGGTCGGAGGTCCATCGGTCCAGGTGAAATATCCGCTTGTTATCTGGGGAAGAAACAGCAAAAGCCAAACCAAGATTAACTAATAATATGATTACAGTTTTTTTTTTAATCTACCCTTTGCTATGTTTAAAATTATAAAGCTCATTTTGACCTTTAACAGATTTGAAGACAGACAAATCAGTTTTCTAGGTTTCTAGGTATTTACAGCAAATCACAAAGTCCAGCTGCTTTTTCATTTAAATGCAAATAAAAGGGAATTTCACAAACTGCAAAAAAAAAAGATAGAAGTAGTGCAACAATGAAAAACAAATATTGCTAAGACAAAGAAGAAGAAGAATCAGGGCTCTTACAAGCTTTTTCAGCTTCTCACCTTAATGCAGGTGTCCTGGTCCACGCCCAGAGAGGCTCCGTCAGCCTCATGGTCCCCCTGCGTGCTGTAGTTGTTCCAGTCATCCCGCGGGGGGCGCTTCCGGTTCACCACCTTCAGGGGCTGCAGGCGTCGGGACAGAGAGGAGAGGGAGGATGACGGGAGAGGTTTGGAGGACGACTGGAGGACAGTCAATCGACACACAGGGGACAGGGGACAAAAAGGACAAAAAACGTCGATAACGAGAAGATGAAGGTCGACGAAAAAGAAGAGAGAACAACCACGGCAGGAAGAAGGTGATGAGGCAAAGAAGGGAAAACAACACGCAGAGCATCGTGAGACAGCCTGGATACAGCAGGGAGACAAATGTCTCCATCCGACCCACGTTGACAACATATAAACGCAACAAGAGCGAGTGTGTGGAGAGGTGCCTACCACAGCCTGGTATCTATTTTGGTTGTGGTTGCTGGAGCTGGAGGATAACAAGGCTCTGGGTTCCTGCTCCTCTCCGATCTCATCGCTTGAGAAAAACTCGCTGAGCTTCTGAACACTGCAGATGGAGATAAAGGAAGAGAAAAGGAGGCCTGAAGCCGTCAGCGGAGAAGAAGGAGAAGTTGAAACTGGGACTTTTCACCAGCAGACGGAGGAGAGTTGAGAGTCCAGACAATGAGCCCTCATTCATGTCAAGATAACTGCATCCCCTCCGAGCACTCTCTCTCTCTCTCTCTCTCTCACACACACACACACACACACACACACAGAGACAAGCCACATGTCTAATTAATTTCCTTATCTCATGTTTCACTACCAAACTGAGAGCTAGTACTTGCCCAGACGTGCCATCTCCACCTAATTAGTTCATCTCTCTTCCACCCAAACCTTCCACTTCACTGAGGCCAATCACCCCTGAGATTACACTTCCATACCCCCTGAATATAAACATTGAGAATACAGTGAAGAAAACCAATTATGCCGTGGCCTTGCTTTGTTTCGTCAATCTGCTCTCTTCCTCTGTCACAAAGATAATTTGTAGCCGTTGAGGTGTGAAGATGAACCCAGAAGCTGCAGCTGCACCTTTTGTTTTCTCCTTCAGTGTTTAACAAAGTGTGTCAGATCAAGCCGTCCCTAAAATAGACGTTTCGCAAAGATCGGAGGAGGAAGCAGCAAGGAAGAAAAAACACCTTTGCTGAAATACAAGAGATTTAGTTTCCCTAATTTTAATTAAATGAAAACTCAAATAAGTAATAACTATTATCAGTAATAGTTATTAATAGTCATTAATAATCAGTAATAACTATTATTTCTTCATTAAAGGTCCAGTTTTTTTATTACAGTAATCTATCTATCGATCTATCTATCTATCTATCTATCTATCTATCTATCTAGCTATCTAGCTATCTTTTTTCTAGCATGGCATTGAGATCCCCAGAAATGAGAAAAAAATCTCTCTTCTCTCTCTCTCTCTCTCTCAGTTTGCACTTGTGTATTTCACTGTACTGTAGTTTTGAATGTAAAATATCTGGGAAACTTTCAAAGCCAGAGACTGAGGACTCTGTAGAGGCACGGGCTCTTATCTCTGCACATATCTTCTTATCGTTTACAATGGAAAGAGTGTGCGCTCTGTGCAGATTGTGAGACGAGGAGTTAGGTTGTACAGCCTCAGTAGTGGAGTTCTGTAACCCAGCGACTGCCCTATTAAAGAAGCCTTAATGCTGAATGAATCGAGAGACTAACTGTCTCAATAAACAGGCTGATCGTTCCGGTTGTGAGACAGCTACCTCAGACAAGAAAGAAACAAGACGCTTAGCAAATATCTGACCATATAACTTTACTGCATAATAAGAAAAATACTATTTTATTTGGTCACGTTGCATTAATGCCTCTTTTTATTGCTGGAGTTTCTCACCTAACCAGAGCCTTGACGGTGGAGCGCACCACGCTGGACAGCAGGAACAGGGGCGTGACCAGGATGTGAAACAGGGACAGGGAGGCAAAGGCCACAGCTGGCGACAGATCGGCGTCCTCCGAGATGTGGACGTGAACCACAAACGTCTGCGGAGGAAGACAAAGAAGGAGAGAGCGGCCCGGGGTCAGATGAAAGAGTCATTAGATTCTTCAGCCCACTAAAAAACACGTTTGTGCGACTGATGATCAGCTCTTATCAAGGTAAAGCATTTCCAACAGACACGCACAAGACATTCCTCTGGCTGTCAGCTGCTTGAATTCAGCTTTTTGTTTATTCTGGTCCCTCTCCTTGGTGGCTGTTTGACTTTTCTAGTGGGGCGTCTATAAATACGGCTGGGATTTAGCGCGGCGCTGACAGAGAGCTCGCCACCATGTCACAGGAAGTCTGGACATTGTCCTCGCATCTCTGCTGCCCTTCACACAGGGGACAATGTCCACAGGACGCACTTTGCTCAATAGTGATTTCCTCCAACTATAACCAGACATGCTATAAACACATACACCTCAGAAGGAGAGAAGGAGAAAAGGAGAAAAGGAGAGGTCGGGCTCACCGTCAGTACGGCTGCAATGGGAATAGCTGCATTCATGAAAACTGTAAGCAAGAGAGAAACAGTGGGTGGAATTATTTGTCAGCACTTTGTCCAATGAAAAATAAATAAACAAAGATGACAACAGCTGCAGTCTGTTAGTAAGATGTGGAATGGTCATAACAATGACATCAAATGTACTTTGAAAATGGCATTATCATTAGAATAGAATGGAATAGAATTGGAATAAGTGATAACCACAGCTTTGAGCATTCAAAGTATTTAAGGGCAGTTACTCCATGCAATGATATTGTTGGCCCTTCCATAAATGCACAGAACCTACACTGAGATTTAAGCGTCAGGAAGTTTAATTCTAAAATCTTAAAAAGAGAGGAGGCGAAATTATAAATGATGACCGTAGGTCAGAGTGAGAGAACAATACTAAACATTCAGGTCACGTAGTGTATCGCTAGCAGGGTGTAAAGTGCATCACGCATTGTTGCAATATATTGCGAGTCATGGTTGTGGAGGTGGCAATGAGTCACAGCAGCAGCTGCAGTAACACAATGGCACGTTCCAGGCCACTGTCCTGTTCATTTATTTTACTGATGGTGATAAAAACCTTGCACATCTTCATGTTTCAGCTTTTTAAAAGAAATGTGGCATAATTTTGACTTAAGCTGAGCTTTAAATTGAAAAAAAAAAAAAAAAAAGCTTTCAAGAGAGTAAAAGGTCAGCATATGCAGACAAGGCAAAGCATCTCACTGGATATGGAGGTGTAGAGGGCGAAGGCCTGCAGGCTGGTGAGCTCCTTGCCCCGGGTCTCCTCCACGCTGTCGCAGAAGATGCGCTCCCAGGCGTACAGCTTCAGCAGCTTGATGCCCCTCAGCAGCTCATTAGTCTTCTTCAGACGCTCGCTGGAGTACTCCTAGCAGCAGGACCAGGCACACAGAGCACAAGGTCAACGTGGAGGTCTTCAAGCACCGTTACACTCTAGCACTCGTTCGCTGCGTTGGGTTTTTTGCAACACGGGTCTTCAATTGAGTCTCTTCTGTGGTCATAGTTGGTAGTTGGGCCGTCACCTTTAGCTTCTATTATAACTTGATCGCAATGAAATGAAATATGATGATAGTTACATGACTATTACTACGAGTATGAGGGTGAACACAAGCAGAACCAAATCTCTGTAGATGGATATGCTCACCAGAGTGCTCTTCTGTGTTTGGGACAGCTTGGTGGCCACAAAATATTGGACCGGTGCTAACACAGCAATGACGGTGGCTCCGATCAAGGCACTGATTCCCAGGAGGTAGTAGAGCAGGATCACTCCCACAACAATCTGAGCACAGGGGAGAGGCAGACAGAAGAAGGCCGGGATTGTTAGAAGGAGGAATTGGAACATGTCTACAGTTGTACAACAGCTTTGTGTTGCCTGCCGTCACGTTGTGTATCTTTTATGTTTCCATGTTGACAAAATGTGCAAACAGCTTTTCCAGGAGGTATCGGATTTGACAACGGCCAGTCCTTGACCCAACGTCAGTTAGTGAACACTGTGAGCAACAAATAAGGAATGAAAGAGCTGAAATGTTTATAAAAACGCAGCCCCTCCATAGAGGTGAGTCATTCCTCTATTCCACCTGTCCTTGGTTTCTCTGCAGGCATCTTTAGCATCGCACTGGACTCATGCCAGAGATCCCCAGGAAGCACAGAAACCACATGAAGACGGATGTGACATTTCACACGCAGCCTCTCCTTCATCCATCAAAGGATAATGTGCCCAGAGGGGCAATAGCGGTGAGCTTCGTAAAATTTCATCGTCTTTGTTTCGTCTTTGTAAAGCAGGAGATGGTATAAGTCAGATGTCACAGCAGTATTTGCCGACTGCTTTAAAGAGAATTTTTTTTTGTATATATATATATATATATATATGTATCTTGGCACTCAATAATACTAAATAATAACTAGTCAGCATCAGAAGCTTGCTGACATGCTGTTTAGGGACAAGCAGAGAATTATAATGCAGATCAGCCCTGAGAGGAACAACAAGCAGGGTTACACTGAAGGATGCAACACACAACTCAAATATTAAAAAAATGTTCACACTTTTTGTTGGCAGTTTTATATTTTCACACTGCAATGTTTTTTCCTCTCTTCTATTCTGTGTTTCATCTAAAAATGATGCAGCACTTGAGGCCTTTAAGAAATGAAAGCAGGTTGTTCTGCATTTGGCTATAAAAAGATTGAGAGACAACAACAACTTCTTCGCACAATTTGATGTCAGAGTTTCCAGGTGATAGCAAAAGCCATTATAAATAGAGTGTTAGTGTTTCTTGAAAGAATAGGAAGGCAAAAATACGGTATGACAGCACTAAAAGACACAAAAAAAGTCAGAATTTGTTTACAATTACACAACTGTTTGCATTGTCACGTGGCTGTTGTTTAGACTTCCCACCTCAAAGACTGAGCGCCACAGAAGATCTTTTCTTCCTGTGGCAATTAAACTGTACAATTCCTCCTTGTAAAATCACTCTCTGCCATATACATCCACATGCATACATCCAAATTTTACAGTATCTTATAGTTATATGCTCTTTATTTTTATTTTATTTTAACTGTTAAATTTGCACTTGGCACTATGCCAATTCTTTCTGTCAGCTTTGCACTATGGAAAATAGCCGGTTCTTTAAAAATTTTTTTTTATTATTTTTACTTAGTTATTGCATGCTTCTATATTTTATGTACATTTCTCAAGTTGCCTGGAACCCTGTTACGAAAAGAATTTCCCTTGGGATAAATACAGTATTTCTGATTCTGATTTATTACAGTGTCTCCATATCCATGTCCACATGCCAATGCTGCTGCTGATTGCCTCATGTTTTTTCCTGTTCTGGAAATTCAGTGGTTATGTTGTTTTGTTTTTTTTACACAAAGCAGCCGCAGTTGCACCGAACCTGACTACAAAGCACGAGGGTTCACAGGTTTTCAATTGATTGCATTTATTTGCAACAAATTCCCAAAGGGCAATAACACCCAACGCGCTGTTTCCAGCCTTCACACAGCTTGTGTTTGCCACATGATGGAACAAGGTGTGGCCCCATAACGCTGCAGGAGGCAGATGGGAAAAGACGTCAAATGTGCATTGTGATGCAAAGACACAAAGCGGCGGAACGTTGACGGCAATAACTTGTTGTTGTGCAATGATAACACAGTTCAATAAAACGGCAACACAAAAACATGGAGCAGCGAAATGGCAAGCGAATACAAACAAGTGCATACAATTGTGACATTGTGTGGATGTGCACTGAGGGTTTTGAAGCCTTTGTGTCAGATTGATGTTTGTAGCAATTATCTGCAGCAGCCGTTACTGCCCGTTTTGAGCCGTGAAACACAGTCTGCTCTCCAATTGAGGAATAGATCCTCTGCCATTATCTTGTCTGGTTTCCTGTCTGACTCAATCTGCGCTTTGCAGCTTGATGCGAGTATAATCAATAAAAGCCCAGCGGAGAATGTCGGCAAGGGGCAAACAGCAAAATCTAGCTCGGTGAGGGATGAAGTGCGAGAGGAACAATGGCAGTGGTTGAGACGACATGCGCGATGGAATGTTCAACATGTATGATGGGTGGGCAAAGTTTTTATACCATTGAATAAACATGAGAATCTAATGAGTGTATGCATGAGTATGTGTACCCCTCCCCTGGAATGTCTATTCCTTTCACAAGGTAAGACAAGAGAAGGGATGTTGCCCTCTCAAAGATTTCGCACCTCTTCCCGTGGGAGGATCAGACACGAGACACTTACTTACTTACTAGGCCAACACATAGCAAATCACAAGACCTGTCGAAGAACACCGTTAAACACTACAAGATCACTCAGCGGGCAGTTTTCCTACCTGAACTGGCATGGCCCACAGGTTGGGACAGAGGAAAAAGAACCACATGAGCTGGTTGGTGTCTATGGCGACCAGGTTGCAGATCTGCCCCACTGTTAACTCCCCCATGGAAATGTTGGATGTGCACAGGCGCATGATTTTGTTGTAGATTTTGGTCTGTCAGCACAAGAAGGTGTCTCACACACACACACACACACACACACACACACACACACACACACACACACACACACACACACCATATAGAGTTAGAAAGTTAGAATGCCTGTATTAATTCCGCATAGGTGTGAAACATGATTACAGCCTTATGTAGTGCAACAGAGGAGAAAAAAAATATGTGAATTAAAAAAGAAAGAAAAAAGAAAAGAAACTATCTACTGTATATCTATCTCCTGTTTCTCTACCAAAATGACAGCTGGTACTTCCTGAGGCTCGACTGAATTGCCACTTTGTTCACTTCCTGTTTTGCTTCCTACCTGTATGGCCCCGCGCAGGTTGATGCCTGTTTCAATGGCCACATAGTAGGAGGCCTGCAGGAAGGTCCTCTGCAGGAGCAGGGCAAAGAAGAGCAGCACGGCCAACACATAGGCGTTCTCCAGAAACTCTTTGGAGGAGATGAAATAGATCCCCAGCAGGGTCATCTGGAGACAGAGGGAGGAGGGTGCAGAGTGGAGCAGATAGAATTATCATGGTTAGTTCGCTCAAGGCCAAGGTCAATCAGACTGGCTGACGTCTGCAGGATTCAGTGTGACTTTGGTTCAATTTTGGGACGACAACTAAAATCCTCTCAAGAGAGAAAATGCCACCATTTGCAAGGCATCATCAGCCAGACACAAGGACGCAGAGGAAACGCAATCAAAGCAAAGTGGAGAGTGTGCCGGAGTTTCTCCCCTCACCTTGCTTCAATTCTGAGCTACATTGGTTGGGATTCATGCCTCATCACAGCGTTTACTCACCTTCCTTCCTCCAAAAGCCACTGTATTTAGCTCTTTATTGAAATGGCTCTTAAAATACTGAAAGAAAACTGATGAAATACAACTTACTTACTATTTATATTGTTTTATTCAAGTTCGGTGGGCCGGATTAAAAAGCTTAATGCGCCCCCGGGCCATAGTTTGCCCACGCCTTCTCTGAACGGATGCTGTGGGATTTTTTTCCACATCTCCTTTCTGATTTCTGACATTCTGAGTATGAAATTGGCTGCCCCGCAGGGTTGCAATGAACGACGCCCAAACAAATAATTAAAGAACCGCTCTTAGGGGCTGGAATGCCTGAACGGCTGCATGCGTTATATTGCAGTCTGCCCTGCGGGGAACGTAAGAAACCGAGACAGCTCTGGTAGCAATAAGTCTCATAAATACTTGACGAGGACTAAATTAGCTGGCCATCGGGCAGGTGCAGTGGGCCTGAGCGGGTGTAAACGTCTCATCACTCTGCATGAGTGACCTTTGAGAGGCAGGAGGAAGTCATGTGACGGTCCTGTCGTGTCAGTTGAAGCTGTCTGGCATGTGGAATCTTATTAGAGAGCAATGTCTCTTTTCTACATTTGTCTGGTGAAAAACATCTTATTCGTCCATCAGGTGCCTTTGCTTTAAAAAAAAATAAATAAATAAAAAGTGCCAATCCCACAGAGGTGTGATAGCCGTGCGAAAACTGTCAGTCAAACAACACCTGAGTCAGGATACATTCTGTCTCTGCCACTGTTACTTAAACCCAACCTCATGTTGAGCAGAGCCGGAGCTAAAGTAGAGGTCATGGAGACAGTAAAGTTCACTTCCATCCCAACCCAGAGAGTTTGCTTTAAGAAGGGAGATGTTTGATGATTTGGCAGCTGGTGTTTCTAAAACAAAATATGAAAAAATAGACAATGATATCTATTGTATCATTTTTTTTATTTTATTTTTTTAGCTGTGTGTGTGTTTGCTCAATTTGCATTTCAGCTGCAGCTTGAGCCAAATTTGAAAAAGCCGGCAGCTGCTTGGAATAAGCAAACATAAACAGTTTGAGGTGTTTATGTAAAGCAAGATCAGAAATATACAGCTCAGGTCAGGGGTTAAAAAGGCTTCTTGGAAAAGTGTGTTGACAGTGAAGATATATGTTACTGGAATTGCATGGGCAGCGTCATTATTGTGTCAAAATACTGTTTTGTAACGCAAACAAAATGGTGAAACACACAAAATCTGGGTGAAGCCTATTGCTTCCAGTCCATAGTTCCTGCAATGAGTCAGCAGTTCCTGTGGAGACACGTCAAGGTTGTTGCTGTTGCTGCTGTCGAAGCCTTACTGGTTGCTGAATGGTGCGGTTATCCTTGCTGACGTGGTGAACGATGCCCGAGATGCAGAGAGGACCGGCGAAGCCCAGCAGGTCTGCCAGGAAGCGAAAGGTGATGCTGAGGATGAGAGGTCTGCCGAACGCCCTCCTCAATGCCTGCCAGATGGACGCCGGGCCCGGAGGTGCTGTGACCTGAGGCCTCTGAGCAGATAGGAAGGGAGAAGAAGAAGATGAGCAAATTGCAGTTGGTTTTTAGGATTAGATAAGCAAACCTATTTTTTTTTTTTTTTTAGTTAAGACAAAGGAAAAACCACAGAAGAAGAGAAAAGACACACATCCTTCTACTAAAATTAGCGCAAATTCTGAAGTAGCAGCAGTTTTATCACAACCGGAAGCTGTTTTCACAGTAAAAGAAGTAGAGAGAAGGGCAACAAAGGCTTTTCTTGGTGAACTACTGTATGCTCAAGAGCTGAGTTAAACACGGCAGGAGAGGTCTGTCTAATGTTTTCCGGCCCGGATCCCGGATCTGTGGCAATAAATACAGGAGCTTCTGGAAACACTCCAACTTGTGTCAAGTTCAATGTTTTCTGCTTTAAATGATGTGGAATAAAATCCAAATTACACCTGTGAGTCACCATCAAGTTCTAGTTCCCTTGGCAGCATAAGTGTAATGAAGTTGATGACTGGAATATTATACAGCAATGCTTTATTCACCGAGCTGAAGACAAAGTGGGAACAAACGAGCCTGACACTGCGTCCCATTAACAGAATGTAAGGGCTGAATCTGCAGCAGCACCGGCAGACAGCTCATCGCTGCCAGAGGAACGCGAAAAATCAGGTCAGAGGTTTTTTTTCTCGCTTCTGCTGCTGCATCATTGAAGCAGCAATTTTTCACAGCAGAGCTCTTCATGGTTTCCAATCATACTCGGGAGGGAAAGAAACAAAACCAAACAGCAGTGCGCAGTAATTAACAACCGAAAGGCTTTTAAGAGCAGTTTTCTTTTTAAAAAAAGGGACAATAAAATGCATGATAATTACAGAGAGGACGGAGCTGCTGATAGTCACAACTGGGATTTTTTTTATGGCCAATATGAATCTGTCTCCAAAGACTTGACAGCTTGGTGCTGATCAGAGGAAACATCTGGGCTGTCATGGTGCAGTAAACACTCCCACAGCATTTTGTTTTGCTTGTGTTTGTGTGTGTGTGTGTGTGTGTGTGTGTGCGTGACAGAGAGAAAGAGGGAGAGAGAGAAAAAAAAAGAGAGAGAGAGAGAGAGAGAGAGAGAGAGAGATCCTGCTTTACTATTTGAACTGTGAGAACAGACGTGACCGTTTTCATGCGTCTCAATGTTTCCACCAGAGCTCACAGTGGACCTCAAACACCGTATAAGATAACATATGTGTCAGTGTCCACGTCATGCGCACGCACGTGCACACACACGCACACACATCTCCTCCCTCTACCTTGGGTTCAAACGAGGCGCAGGGGAAACGTCTCATTCTCACACACGCAAAGCGAAACTCGCTTCCCATGAAAGTGCAGTGCTTTCACCCCCGCAGAGGTCGGGATGTCGCCTCGTTCACAGTCTAATGGGAACGACCCGGTGCCTCTGCGCTCTCCTCCGAATGCCCCCACCCACCGCCCACCACCAATGGGACCCGCTCGGTCCCTCTCATCCCTCACCCTGCCGGAAGGAAGTGGGGTTGCATCCACACCGGACGCACACGCAACAGTGACGAATCTCCGCGACCTTCCAAACACTGGAAAACAACGACCCCTGCGAGGAGGCCCTTCACCTCCCACCCCTGACACGCGCTATGGAAGTAAAGACGAAGTCTGAGAGAGAAAAAAACAGAGATATATGATGCGTAACAAGGACATTTCCTCTGGGGTTGGTTTGTGTTCTGGGGACAGACAGAAGTCTGCATTTTCAGTGCACACTGAGAATATTTAAAACAATTAAAATGTCAATGGCCTCTATCGTAGGTATCCTTGGTTGAACTTTGTGCATTTTTTACCAATATTTTTGGTAAGAGTATTAGAGGACACACTTTAAAATTTCAGTTCAATCAAGTAACATCCTCCTCTGTTCTATTTCTCAACACACATTCAGACACCATCTGAGGATCCTAATAGATTTCCCTTTAAATGTATGTCGTTATTCACCTGTTTTACTGCTAAGCTGAAATAGTTCATTCTAAGCAAGTTCATTGCTTGCTGCTCAGAGGCTCTTGTAGCAGTGTGCATAAGGCCAAGTGTCCAGGGAGCTGCACTGGAGTGCAGTACAGAGTAAACAGCAGTGGAGAAACACAGAGACTCTGCGCAGAAGCCCTGGGCAGCAAGTCGGAAGTTTGCTTTTTTTTTTAATAGCTTTATTCGGAAAGTTTATGTTTCTAATATTGGGAGACAATAATTCAATGTGACTGTTTTTTTTAATGTCGATTCTGCACAGATGCAACAGCCGTAAATCATGTTGAAGCAAGCCTCAGTCAGAGGAGGGAGCTGTTAACTAGTCCAATAAAATTGACAATGACATGAAAAGATGAAAAGGCTCTGTAACGTCAGACTACAGTTCCAGTTCATTCAGGAATGAGTCACCACTGGCCAGGGATTAAGTTTTTTCCATCAGAACATCCACATAAAACAGAAAACAGTTATGAAAAACTTATGATTCTTAAATTGCATGCAATTTTTAAATGAGCCCACACAAAGACAAAAATGTGATGCCCAACAACATAGAAACAATTACGTTTTGTCTTTTGCATTTTTTACAATTTACTTCCAAGAAGTCAGAAGTCAAGAAGCTGAAATCCACGTGTTTAAACTCATTAAACTCTCACCCGCTGCTGACTAAAGAGTTTGCACTCACCTTCTGGTCCTCGAAGGCCTTGCGCAGCTTGATGTAGTTGGTGAGGGCCCTCATTGCGATGGGCAGCTTTCCGATGACTTTCAGATCGATGGGCCGTCTGTGTGCGGAGGTGATGAAGGTGTTCATCCACCAGTAGGTGGCTTTGGACAACAGGTTGACGAAAGGCTGCAGAAAACGAACGCCGAGGTCCTGGAGGTCTTCTGGGGGCTTCACCTCAGTCGGGTTGGCGAAACACACATAGCGCTGTTGACAGAGTACAGAACACAACCCCAATGAAAGGGAAAGGTGAAGTGTCAACTTCATCTTCTTCAGTCTGCCGTCCTACAAGACAGTGCATGGCAGAGAGAATATATGTTAGCACTCACCCTCCCCAGGATGACGTTGATCTCCACACTGAGGAGGAGTCCGTACAGCAGGACCAGCAGGCCGGTGATGCAGTAGCGCAGCTGCCTGGGACCGATGCCGTGCTCAGTGTACTTGGCAAATTTGATGGTTTTCATGATAAAAGCCAACACCCAGTAGATCAGCAGAGCTGGAGAGATGAAACGATGAGGAGGACGGTAAATCGCTGGTCCCTCCCCTCGAAATTACAGATATAATTGACCCACATGTAGATGGATGGCTTGGAGGTGGTGTGTGTGTATGTGTGCGTGCACACGTGTGTCAGATTCATCTTTGTTACCGACATATAATTTCCTGTTGCACGTCAAGGAGCTGTGTTTTATCACTTAAACTTGGCATTACTGCAATGGCATAAATTTCCTGTTCGGTTTCCCTTTCCCTCCTTCTTCCCTTCCCTCCCCTCTACATCTCCATCTCCATCTGATGTCACATGTCAGCGGCGCTCGCCTTGCAGCATCCAAGGGGCCACACGGCTAATCCAGTCAAGAGCAGGTAAGTGAGTTATACACATCTGCTATGTGCCCTCAAAAGTGTTTACACAAAGGAAAATAGTGAGAGTTAAACACATTTACTGAAGTGAATATTTGCGACTGGGTAAAGATGGCGCTGCTCAGTAATGAGATTTGCTCCTCTGATGCTGCGGTGAGATTATGGTGCGGCAGTGCGTGGGTTAAGTCTCGATTTCAGCTGATGAAATGATAAACCCAGCGCCGCGTCACCGTATTTCCCCAAGAGAGTAATTCCGAATGGAGATTGAGTGGAACTGAGGGCGGCAGGCTGGGAGTAGAAATCTCAGAGCTGCAGAGTTAATATGTCACAAAGAGCAATGGGCAACTGTGATATACTCTGTAAATGGCATTTTTATAAATGTCCTGTAATAAGGATAAGATTAATCATCACATAAATAAGCTTTCAGAATTTCATGCAGCATAATAAATAACTAAATCATTGATGTAAGGTTAATATATGATTTCTTGTTACGGTCAATTGATTTCATGTGAAAATACGATACGGAACCAAAGGGGAAACGTTTGGGTGGTGCACGCTGTAAACAACA
Organism: Nelusetta ayraudi; assembly: GCF_046127955.1. Classification (NCBI taxonomy): domain Eukaryota; kingdom Metazoa; phylum Chordata; class Actinopteri; order Tetraodontiformes; family Monacanthidae; genus Nelusetta; species Nelusetta ayraudi. Next base: position 6,625,949 of record NW_027466103.1, on the reverse strand, counting down.
TGGTAGCTTTACTGAGGTGCAGTGAGAGTATTTTCTCTCTCGTGAAGTTGTTAAAATTTGTCATTTGTAATGTGTGGCCTTGTACAGGGGAAGAAGGGAAGCTTGTAAGACATCTTTACAGATGAGAGTTTATTCATTTTCACAGGTCATAAAGGGATGTTATTAAATGATTCGCGGACAGGAAATCCAGTCCATCTAGAAACCCATTTGCTCTGTGAAAATGAACAATTAACATGAGCTCTGAGATGGACAATTACAGCGGATGTCTCTGACCTCAGTCACATTGTATTGTACTATATCAGAAGGCAATGAGCCATTCATTTGCAAATGGCTGCTCTGATCCTGCAGGCTCTGCCTCATAATGACTTTATTCATTGTCCCACAAAGCTCCTGCGGTTTGTTGCTTCTCTGAGGTCAGGATTGAACGAATGGGCAGGACATAGTTCAGTCAATCCAGGCTTTACAAACCCTGATCACCAATCAGCAGTGTTATCACAGGGCTTAGTCTCACTGTCAAAATACAAAAGACACTGCAGCATGGAAACGTCCAGCTCATGAGTCAACCAAAGGTCAAATCAAGTAGGAGACGTGAGGAGGACTTTACCTAGAAGTAGTTTGGGGAAGTTGGAGGTCTCGATATTGTGATAGTAGATAATAGAGGTGATGCCAGCCATGAAGGCAAGACCTGCAGGCATGTAGAGGTGAAGATGGAGCGATTGGCTGAACCTGCAAAACAAACAACAGACACCAGAGGAGAGCTCAGGCAACAGACACAGGACAGCGTTGTTTGGACATCACAGTTGGATGTTTGGAATCACCGAATGGCTGTCTGCCAGTTCTGCCTTCGCTAACTGCACAGCAATGAAGTCAGTGTGAGAAGTCAACTGCAGCGGAGAGCGGATGGAGAGCTCTTCTGTACGCTTCAATATCAGTGACACACATCCCGAGGTGACAAGGAGTCAGTGGGGGTTTAAAGAGCGGAGCAGCTGAGATGGATCCTCCATCCACCTGTGTCTTCCCTCGGCCTCCCTCGTGACTTGACGGATGAGTGTGAAGGTTGACGAGGATCAGACAGATCGGAAATACTGACACTATTTCCGATTTTCTTTCCCCTGGTTGTTTATTTGAGCGTGGCTGAAGCACATGTCGAATGGAAACAATTTGTGAGCATCCTCGCTTTGCAAGAGCTCTCCAGACTTCATCACTGGGAAGAGGGAATGATGCGCAGTACCTGTTGAATTTAAACAAACCTGGTACGACAGACGTCAGTGTCAGCGCACCCAGTAAAGTAACTGAAATACACTGAAGTATATTCCAATTGAGAGAAATGATCTAGAATCATTCCAAATGAAATGTTAAGAGCACTGCAAATGTTCAATGATATCATTTCTGCCTTGCCACCCATGAAGCAGCACTCAGTTTCTAAAAGCTCACTTCACTACGTAAGAGGGAGATGAAGAGCGTGATGCGTTCACCACCAGCGTACCCATCAGAGACGATGCCTTCCGCGATCTCACAGACGAGGATGAAGAGCAGGACGAATGTGAGCAGCCAGCGCAGGTTGTGACCCGGGAAGTGGAGCCAGGTGCTGTGGTGGATGTGGACCTTTGAACTCTGGCTGCCCCAGCCTGCAACAGAAGATGAGATCAATCGTCGGAGCAGCATCACGTCAACATATGATTCAAGGCAGCGGAAACAGGACGGGCAGAAACAAGGTCTTCTGGGACTGTCAGGACAATGGAATGAAAAACTAAAATGAGGAGACACTTTCTTCAATCTCAAATGTCTGTGACCGAGTGCGACCTTGCGTGAAAAAAAAAACACTGTCAACAACCTTGACTGTTTCCTTTTTACTGCAACTACAAATATCTTGAATTTCATTATATGCAGCAAGGCCAGGTAAACCGATCAATGACAGCTGTCACAGACTCCACCCGACTTTCAGCCACTTTGCAGAGAGCAGTAGTGTGGTGCAGTTGAAAAGTGAAAGGTATTTTTCAGCACCCCCACACAAGATGAAAAGGTGAGATATTTTCTCTGCTGCCTCGGTGTGTTTCCTGTTTAAAGATAATACACACTTGTTTTCTCTGTCATGAAATGTGCTCCTTTCTTGCATTGACTATTGACTGTTTTGCAAGACAAAAGGTGACCAGATAACACAACCGATTTCAATAAATCTCAAAAGAAATAGGAATCTTGAACAAACAGAATGAAATAGAAACACCAAACTTATAGAGGTTTCAAAGCAGACAGAATCCACAGAGGACACGAGATCTGCACACTGACTGAATCTCAAATAAAAACATCGAGTTAGTTGGTTTTAAAGGAATACAAAATAACACAAAAGTTGAAAGTGTGACTCATTGCTGCGAAAGACTGTCTGTGTGCTAGATACTGTTTAATTTGACAGCATTAAGCAAACAACCAGAACACAGAGTCACTGCCAGACCAGCTGCATGGAAAAAAAGTGTTAAACTTTCCAAGAGACCGAGGTTCCTGCTTGACAAAAAAAAAAAACTGCCCCCAAAATTAGACTTGCTCATCCATAAAAACTGCTCCCACGCGCACAAGTAGATACACTCGGTGTCAGGGAGTCACGAGATGATAGATGATGAGGCCAGAGCAAGTGTCACCGCGGAGGAAGAGGAGCGCGCAGCGACGCAGGGCTGCTCTGCCTCACGCACACAATGACACTAATGGAATGGCCAGCAGCCAGGAGGAGGCGGGAAGGAGGTGTAACCTGACGCCAGGCACGGTGGCATCTGCCCCTGTCCTCCACAGTTCATCACTGGAGTCACATTAGCTCGCCGTAATGATTTGCAGCCCGAGAAATATATTTCCCCGTGCGCTACTGTGCTCAGAGAGACCCGAGAGAGGTGACACCTGCAGAGGCTCTGCACCCCGGGAGGAAAATCCACAGCTCAGCAAAGCTGTGCATTATGTAGAGCGTAAGCGCGGTAACGTGCACGGATAAAACATTTACAGCCTCAAAGCATTTTCACAAATGACCGCGCCGCGGTGAAATGGTCTCAAGAAAGACAAGACAAGCTGATGGAGAGGGAAACTAAGAGGTGAGAGGAGGAGGGAGACAATCAAGCCTACGGAGCTCATTCAGAATCCATGTGAGGTGCTGACATGTACTGAGACATACTGGAGCACTGTGTGTGTGTGTGTGTGTGTGTGTGTGTGTGTGTGTGTGTGTGTGTGGTCTGCATTAGAGGGGGAGTTGCGGCGCGCGACCAGGCAGAGAAGTTCACTCCCCAGCAACACTCACCGATGAAGAGGATGGGGAACGTGATGAAGAGGAGGAAGACATGTGGCACCACGTTGAGCGCGTCGAGGAAGCAGCCGTTGTTCAGGACCCCGCCGTCCACGTTGTAGGCTGCCGAGTTATTCTCGTTCCCGCAGAATGCCAAGGACATGGTGGGACCGGGACTCTGCGGAGGAAACCGGGCCGGAGAACAAATGAGGAGGAGGAAGAAGAGGAAGAAGAGGAGGAGGAGGGGGTCCAGCGACAGAGGAGAGAGAGGAATCTAAACAGACGCTCTCAGAACATATCGAGCCTCTCGGAGGAACGTCGATGCCATCCACAGTAGAAATCCCGGTCGACCGCCTGCTCCCTTTACTAAATCCAGCCCTCGCCGAGCCCTGGCTGAGACTGGAGGTGTGAGCGTGGGGGAGGAGAGGGGTCCCGGCAGTCACAGTCCGCTGCCTCGGCAGCTCCCTCTCAGCTCCCGGCAGCCTAGGCTGCTTCCCCGGCCATGCTGCCCACAAACATCTGCATCCCGTCCATCCCCAGCCCTCTCACATCCTCCGACGACTACGATTCCCTCTTCTGTCTCGCTCGTGCACACACGCAGACTCGCGTGTGTGCAAGCAGTCAGAGGCGGCGGCAGCAGAGCTCTGCAGCGAGGGGTTGCTATTCCTGTACAGGAGCCTCAGAATCGACCTTGGAGGGACGGGAGAGGAGGGAGCACAGCGCCGAGAACCAGGCTGGAGAGCCCATCAAGGTAGGGAGGGAAGAGGAGGAGAGGAAGAGGAGGGAGGGGTGGGCTAAAGCAGGCGGGACAGGTGGAGAATGAGAGAAGGAGAGGGAAGGAAGGAGAGAAGTCGGGGGGTGGTCCTGCAGCCGTATGAGCCGTGCAGACGTCATAAAACAGTACGTGTGGAGCATGAGCGAGAGCTCTGATCCAAAGCTCTGCGCCACTCTTTCCTTCTCCTCATACATGCGTATATTTATAGAAATTGCATAACTCTAAATGGCACCTACTGCGGCACTGGAGAAGAATAAACAACGCCGGTGAATCACTGAGGGAAATGTAAGGCAGTACAAGTAGAAAATAGTATAGAGTCATGAAATATTAATCAGTATGCAGGATGGATGTGTTGTGCCGCCAATCCTGCGGCGAGGCATCCAGCTGCAGCCAATGGGGGATTACCTGATCAGACGGAGCTGCAGGGAGCTGCACGGGAGCAGATTCGGATAATCTATGTATAAACCCGTCAACAGAGCGGCGGTCTTTTCTTGGAGGCTAACGTGATTTGTTTAATGTAATCCATGCCGCGCTGACCTCGGTATAATAAGTGGAAGAGCTCGAGTGTAATGTGCATTTCGCAGGATGTGACAGCAGTGGCGTCGAGTGACACAAAGTGCAAAGGAAAACCCCCTGACGTTGTGACCTTAATTGGCCGTTAAAAAAAATTAAGTCGTGTTCAACATTTCAACATTCCTCCTGTCTGTGTTCTGCCTTTGAGTGCAGGGAGACAGACTGCAGGCTGGACATTCATTCATGTGGTTCTTTCAGGAATAACTCAGACGCTCCCTATATTTTGATTTAATTTAGAATGTGAGCTGAGCAGCAACTCAAGGTTGCAAGGGTCTGCTGGTCTGCCAGCTGTCATAGAGTGAAGGCAGGGTGACACCCTGGACAAGTGGCCAGTTCATTGCAGGGCCACATAGAGACAAACAAGCATTCACACTCACACTCACACTCACACTCACACCTACAGTCAATTCAGAGTTCCCAATTCACCTGACATGCATGTCTTTGGACTTTGGGAGGAAGCCGGAGAACCTGGAGAAAAGCCAGCAGACACAGGGAGAACATGCAAACTCCACACAGAAAGGTCCCAGGCCCGGAATCAAACCCACAACCTTGGCAGCAACAATGAAGCTAAATTTAACGCTCCAGACAAACATAAAAACTCAACTTAAATCAAACTGCTGTAGAAAACAACACATCAGGCAGTCATGAATGGAGTCATCCTCTGGTTGTGCTCGAGCAAGGAAGTATTTTGCAATTTCTTCCTGGTTGATTTAAAACAAGGAGTGCTGGATATTTCTGGAGGAAAACACACATCTGCACATGGCAGTGGCTCCTCGCTCCTCATCGCAGCTGTCAATAACACGCTGTTGATTTTAAGCCGGTTGCAAAGGAGCTGTGTGTTTTCCAATGAAAAGACAACATCAGGCTACAGTAGCTGTCTGATGTCTGGAGTGTCTGGTTTAACATTTTACTGCATACTGCTGCTAAATAAAAATGGAAATCTGGAACACGTGAACAAGCACGTTTTTGTACACAGTCTGTTTAATGCGTTCTTTCTTTCTTTCTTTCATTCTTTCTTCCTGTCTGTCTTTTTACAGCTTGAATAACTGACATGGTTCCAGTTTGGCGATGCCCTACATCAGAGACCTATCCATCATAAGATTGCCTGCAGGGTTGAAGCATCATTGCATGGTGAGAGGGTGGTGGTGGTAGTAGTGTTGGGTGGGAGGGGAGGGGGTCGGGGGGGGCTGAGAGTAAAAGGAAAGTAGCACTGCTTAAAAGGTACTACATGCACTTAAGTATATAGGGACAGCAGAACACCCATTTTAAACGGAGACCCCCGATTGTTTGTGATGACGTCAGGGAGCGACAGACGTCAGTGACAGTGTGGGAGTGAAGGCAGGCTGAACAAGGTTTGAATGTTACTCAACACCATAAGATTTCTTGCACCTACACACAAATAATCAATGGCACGTGGGGGGTTCGCGCTCCAAGTCATCTGTTAGAAAGGAAAAAAACGTGCAATGACAGAGTCACACGCGCAGTGTTTTACACCCTCGATAAAATACTCCTCTGGTGAAATATTAACTAATTAAACTAGGACGTTGCAGGGGTTCCCGTGACTTACAGCGGCATTTTTCTTTCCATCACACTTCCATAAATATCTGGGAATCGACCGCTGAGAGCGGGTCACACTTACCGGCTTATTTCGAGAAATCATGGTGTTCCCTCGTTGTCCTCCCCACTCCTCAGACACTCAGCAGCGCTGCCACATCCGTCCGTCCCCCACTGACGCCAAGGAAAATTTTAAAAGAGAGAGAGAGAAAAAAGCTCCGAATGTGTCCCTGGCTGTCACTCACATCCGACTTATGATTGCTGTGTCCCGCTTTGAGTTGGAACATCCGGCCAGCAAGCGGTGGTCAAAGGGCGGAGACGGGGAGCTGTCCGCGGTGCTGAACCACCAGAGGAGGCACAGAGGGGAGCGATGAGGAGGAGCAGGGGGAGGAGGAGGAGGAGGAGGAGTGGGAGGATGTGGAGGTGGAAGAGGAAGGAGGATGAAGGAGCGCTGCTCTCCCAACCCTGGGCCTGCAGTCCGTCATGAACCCGCGTCCGAGAGACGGGAGTCGGGGGGCCGCGATCATCGGAGCGCGGCGTGGCGGTCGATGCAACGCCGAAACGCGTTGCGGTCATTTGTCACGTATGCCATCGTCAAAACCAGCGCTGGATTACTACGCGGTTATGTAACAGTCGAGTGGGGATGCTGCTCAGCCACAGTAACGCGTGCAAACGTGTCCCTTCACTTGATAGGATGACATGGCGGACACAGTAGCTAAATAAATCCCCTTTAAAAAAAAAACTAAATCGAGTCCAATCCGAGGCCCATCTGGTCACATTCAGACTCGGTAAAGAGCTGTATTATGAGCACGGTTGGAACTCTCACGTTCGCCAGTGAGTTTGGTATTGCAAGAGCAATGTTGCCCCCTGTGGACGTGCAATAACACAGCCGCGAGGCGGGATTCCAGTCGATAGAGCGGTTTAAACGGCGCACAGGAGAGAAGTGGGAGGCAGTGGTGTTGAAAAGGATCCTTTACCAGGAGGCAATGGGATGACCTTAATTACACATCAGGTAAACTGAGAAATGTTACATTTTTTGAGTTTAGGATATGCACTAGAAAACTAGCAGTGCACAGTACTTCTAAGAATAAATTGATGGCGTCAATTGATAATAATTGACACCAGTTTATGGCATTTAATAGAGATGCGTTCAGCTGATGATGCAGCCTTTTCCACCTGCAATGGATTTTCTGAAGTTATTTTGTTGTGGATTTTACTGCTGGATTTAAGTTATTCACGCTGAACACCAACTTGGCAACACAATGACTCTAGAGGAAGCAGGAATTCTGTACACAGACGAAAGAGAGAGAAGCAGTCTTTTATTGTGCTTTGCGAAAGGCACATGAGGCAAGTGCTATTGATTACAATTTGCTCTGCATTAACGAAGTGATAGATGAGTCGTGTGTGAGGAGTGAAAGGTCAGCTCTGGCTGGGCGTATCTAATAAGGTCAAACACATTCAAAGTGGTGCGGAAGATTACAGAAGACGAGTCAATATTGACTCAGTCATCCCTTAGGATACCAAGGCAGTGAATTCTCCTCAATGACACAAATATTAATTCTCCAAGAGCCAATGTAAATGCTAATGTTCAGAGCTTTTAGCTGTTGCAGAACAACATATTAAGATATTCCAGGATGACTGCGAGCCCTGAAGGGATTCTCCCAGGTCAAGGGCGTCTTCGCAGTCTGGTATTCTTGGCAGGCTAGTCGGTCGGGAATCTTAAAAAAATGTCCTGCGGAAGAGGTAAAAGAAATTATTTTGTTTAGAGCAGATTTGCGGCATGTTTGAAAAGAATATTGCAAAGGTGAAGATTTTCTTCATATAATATTCAGCTCCCACTGCACAATAACCACACACAAAACAAAGTGGCACACAGGTAAATTTAAGAAACACAAGAGAAGCCTGGCCAGTCTCTTCTGACCAAGACTGAGAATAAGGCACTTTTAGAAGTATTTAGGTCCAAGACATTCAGTTCAAGTCAGTAAATCTAATCCCAAATTTCTAACATAACATACAGTGTGTATTTGACCGTCCCATGGTAGGTCGGTAGCAGACAATCAGTCTTCCATACACTGAACAAGGAAAGAAGACTGATGATATTTACCCTGTGAGCTCAAAAAAGATGAGAACACACAGTGTAAACACAGAACAAGCTCATAAAATGAAAACTGAAAAAGAAAAACTCAGCAAAGCACGTTAGAAATCACCGTGCCACAAACGCGTGGCAAGAATGCCATGCAGTGTCACTCAGTGTTTATGTCAAAAACATGTAACAGTCCCAAGAAACAACATCAATCAGAGCAGCTGCTGAAGGCTGGCAGGAATCCTCGGCTGCTTTTACGAGCGTCCGTGACCTGACGAGGCACAAAAGCACACGTGCCCAAGTGTGTATATTCAGCCGCAGGGTCGCCATTGGGCAGATATGTGACCCTGTGAGTCGTTGACCACATTAGCCGTCTTCGCTGGAATGTCACAGCTGTATTGTTGTAATTGTTCACCAGAGAAGGAACATCGCCTCGAGGATCTTTTCAACTGCAGGGCGTCCGAGCTAAGTGCAGCCACGGTCTCGTTACCTTTTTTGGTGGAAACGCGTGTAAAAGTAATACACACATCGGACAAGGTCGACAAAAGCGAGGGGGGGAAAAAAGGAAACCATATAGCCTCTGACAGAATAGATTATTTCTCTATACAGGGAGACTGTCACATGTGCTCAGGGCAAACAAAACCAAGCACCACAGCAAAGCTCCCTCCAGGGCCATGCAGCGACGCCAAGGAGATCTGAACTCGCAGTCGATTACCGGGGCGGGCGGGCGGGAGCGAGGGAGGAGGAGGAGGAGGAGAGGGAGGGCTAGTGCTGAAGCAGGTAGCCGTGTCTGTACAGTGTTGCACTGCCTTCAAACACCGCTCTGTTGGGAGCAGGACTGACTGATGCTGACTTAGGGCTGCATACACACACGCACACAAAGAGAGCCGCAAGCCACGGCCGTCATACTGAGGCTTCAGAAATCACAGAAATTTGCATCGGAATGGCGGGAAAAAAATAATATTGGAATTTTGGCTGTTGCGTGACGCGTCGTCGGGAATGCTTACACTTCGTCTTCGTATTCTTTCGGAGGGGAAACGGCAATCACCACGTCGACCCAATCCTGAGGGAGAGCACGTAGCATTCAGTTGGCGCACACGTCACAGTGACGACAACGACGGGCTCAAGTCAATCAATCCGCACCAGCAGCGTTCAATAAACAGCAAGGCGTCATTTGAAAAGCAGCGTTTGAACCGTTTGAAATGCGAGCCTCACCCCCCCACTGTTCCAGGCTCTGGTCAGAGAGTTTTGGCCCTCACTCAGCGCAGCATCCAGCAGGACTTTCCTGTTCACCGCCATGAGTTCATCCCCAGGAACGATGCCACCTGCAGGCGGACAAGACGCTCCGTCAGCTGGTTTGCAGCCAGAGGCATCGCTTCACAGTATGAAGTGGCAGGAGGCCAGTCGGACACCACGTGTCGTAATGGGGACAGTGTTAACAATTATATCATTCTCTCGTTGTTGCTTTTTTGTTTTGTTCTTCCACAACAACACTGTCAAGTTGTCTGTTGTTGGAGTTGTCCATCTCCTGGACTGACAGTTCTTAACAGATTTCTAATTTACACTGAGAGAAATCTTTAATTTTGGAGTGCTCGTAAGAAACACTGCTTATTTGTGAGTAAAATTATTCAATTACGGAGAGCTGGTAGTTGCTGAATAGCTACAAATTGATTGAAATGCACCATTAGAGAGCACTCACTTGGGAGCAGCTTAACAATTAGCATCTGACTTAGTTAACATGCACTGACCGTGTTTATCTGCAGCACCACCTTCATACACTGCGGAAACCACCAACTTTCCCAGGGGAGAGTCTGCACCTCCTTCCAGAGCGATGTCAAGCTGGCCGGCCTGACCAAACACAGGGTAAAACAGTGCACCTCGTCTCTGTCACTCTTCACAATGTCTTATTATTGAAAAAAAAAAAAAGATAGGATTGAGATTCCTCAGTAAACTAGTCTCAAGATGAAAAAAGGCGCTGGTACCTTTTTGATTCGCAGCAGCCGCACATCTTTCCCATTAATCTGTTGTGCAGTGAACTATTAGGAAGAATAGATGGGGTGGAGAAAAGCCACAGCTAAATGATTAGGAAACAGCAAAATATGTGAAAATAGGTAAATGCACTTTATCATAAAGCAAGTAATGTAATGAAGCACGACCGTAAAAATTACACACAATTACGCACAATAATTATGAAAGGTCACCCTTTTACATTAAATTAGCTAATGTTAGTGTAACTGCTTCAGACACTGTGACGCTAAAAACAAAACTTTGCTTCAAAAATTAGGCTCTAGGGTTTTCACCGTCCAAGCTCTTAACTGTACTGGTCAGTTTTAATAATAACAATATTGCTGAATTACGCCAATAGTCATGAAACAGCAGGCAGAAATTCAGCCAATGCAATACAATACCATGGATTGGGGATCAAACTCTTCCTCATATTTCTGAAAGCCCTGAAAGAGAGACAACATGCAAATAATTTCAAGGGATCAATATGTCAATATGTCAGTAAACAAACAAGCTGTTAGTAGGCCAGTTTCCTTTGACAACCAGTTCTCTGTCATCATAAAAAATCCGCAATGAATGGAACCCAATGAGAAAGAGGCTGGTTCGTTTTAAAAGGCACGGTGGCATTTTAATAGAGTCACTTTGTTTCACTTCACGTAAAGATGACAATTCTTCCCAGTGGAGGAAGCTTTTACTGTATAGACAAGAAAAGAAAGACGCTTTCAAACAGCTCCACCAATAAAGACATTATGAAAGCATCCACTTGTATTGACTCTTGTCACTGACTTGAAAATGATTCTCCTGAATACTGATCTACTTAGCTGGACGGCAGTGTAAGAGTGAAAAGCAAAAAACCAACAATGCCAGTTCGGGCCACACGACACAAGCATTCCTACTATGTCTGTCCACAATGCTGTTTGTGCATTCCAAATCAATACAAGTGCAATCATGCAAAGGCAACACAACAGGACCTAAAGGCAGAGATGCAGGCGGCGGAGGGCAGATATTGAAAAAACAGAGTCAGGGGCAGTCGGCTGCTCCACCCAGCTGGGAGGAAATTAAACTTTGTGGAATTGGAAGCAATAAAAACAGGGAGTGGGGGGGTAGAGGGGGCACTGCAGTCTGAATCGAGACAAGTCACGACAGGCGAGTATTACTTGTTGCTTGGTGTTTGATTTAAAAGATGCGTTGTAAGGCACCATCCGCTTCAGCATTCCTGGAGGCTAGAGGAGAGAGGGGGCAGCACCCAGACCAGGTCCACATCACAAAGGACAAATCCTGCATCAGTATTAGTAGTATTCTACAGCACTATCACAGCAAACTTTACAGAAACGTGATAAAATGAGTCTATCAATGGCTTCTGCATCACTCTTCAGGTTTGAGACAGTTTGTAATGGTAATGTTAAGGGTTTTTTGAGTGTGTGGGGGGGGGGTTATCTCTCAGGCCTGATGAAGGATGTGTGAGTGAGGGTTAATTACGTCTTGCATTTCTGTTTTTATTTTTCTGTGAAGCACTTTGAGATGCATTGATAACACATGAAATGCACTATATAAATAAAGTTTTGATTGATTGATTGATTGATTGAAATTTGACGGCCCCTTGCATGTTAGCGGTCGTGTGTTAAAACTCTAAAAATCTTCTCATCAATGTTGTTTTTACCTCTTCACTGGATCTAATGGATCCGGTGACACATCTCTAGAATGTTACTGCAAGTTAACGTGAGCGAGAAGTTTACTGAACAGAGGAACAGAAGGTCTGTTATGTTCTGGTTTCAGAGATTTTTAGGCAGATGGACTAACTGAATGGGCTGAATGACTGCAGAACAGCTGGAAAGGACCTGCGGAGGCTAACTGGTGATGTCAGTGTCACTGATGAAACCCCACTGAGCCGAGATGAGCAGGTGCGGGGCTCTGATTCATACCAGGCCGTCTGAACGCAGCGCGGGTCGGTGTGGATCCGGCCGGTGGCTTTGAGACTGGGGGAGCATGACCGGTTTGGCCATCATGGGGGCCACCTGACGCCTCTGATTGGCCGGACTGGGAGCAAGTTGCTATATGGGAGGAGTGCCGGGGGGGTTTGCAATGTGAAAGAGTTATTTCTGTTGGGTTACGCAGCAATGAGAGCTTCATACTTGTGGAAGGAACGGCATCGATATGAGAACTCTCAGGCACAAAGTCACTCACCAAGGGAGAACTGGACCTGGAAATCCCACTGGCATGGGAGGTATTTCTCCTAACCTGAACAACATTGAAAAGTGATTGTTTTCTCACCCAGCTGGTGCCGAACAGAATGGTGGATACGTCAGTGTCACACACACTCACACCACTAAATAACACAAAAGCAAGGTGTCAAAAGCATGCAAGGACCATTTGGGGGGGAAGTTGAAATATCCAAAGATCTATTACATGCTGCTGCCGTTAGTTCACCAGGTCACACTCCACAGCAAGCAAACACCGATGACATTCTTCTCTCTGAGAAGGAAGAGCAGCTTCAGTCGCACTTTTATGCTCGTCACCGCATAAACACAGCGTGCACCGTCAGGCTCGAGTCGTGCGGCAGCGAGTCAGGGCAACGTGCAACACTTCACACCACCCCAGGGATGATGTCTGACCTTGGGACTGGGGGGGTAGGACATCTCACTGGCGCTGGACGAGTAAATCCCTCCCCTCGGCAGGTAGCCGCCCGCCTCCCACTCGCTCTTGCGCTCGGCGGGAGCAGGAGGTTGGTGGAGGTGACGCTGCTGCTGCTGCTGCTGCTGCTGCTGCTGGTGGTGATGCTGGCGGTGGTGGTGGCGCCCGCCGAGGGTGCCCGCCCGCTCCTCAGCACGCTGGTGCTGAGGCGGGGGTGGAGGCGGGGGAGGAGGGGGCGGCGGCGGGGGAGGGGGCGGCGCAGGGGGCCGAGGAGCCGGCTGAGGTGACGACGGGGGTCGCTGCTGGGACAAAGGCTGGGGGATGTTGGGGTGAGGCCGCCGCCCCCTGGAGGTGGAAGCGGGCGGGTCGGCTCTGTGACTGGAGGGGGGAGGGGGAGAGTTGAGCTTGGGTGAGGGCGGCGGGAGGGGCAGAGGAGGGGGAGGCTGGTGAGTGATGGGCTGCGTGGGGGCCAGTTTTTTCGGGGGGCCCCTCAGACTCTGGTCAACGCTGTCCAGGTTGATGTCGTCCAGATCGGTGGTGGCCAAGTGGAGGCCGCCGGGGAAGAGCTTCACCTTGGGCTCCGAGGCAGGGGAGAGCGGCGGGGAGAGCTTGGAGTCAGAGCGACATGAAGAAATGTTTGACCTTGAGTTTTGATCAGAGACGTTGCGATTGGGCAAGAGCAAAAGAGCAAACTCCCAAAACAGATCTAACCAGCGTTTGGTTCTCACTTCACTTCTCTCTTAAAGGTCCAGTGTGTAAAATGTGGCTCGATTTATGATTTTTATATCGGTGAAAGCTTGACATACTACCTATAAATACATTAATAAAAGCATACGCTCACAATACAATAAAAGTAATTGGTTTTCCTACCCTAGAATGGTTCTCATAACAATACATGAGGGCAATGAGGGTCTTGCTCCTAATTAGCTGCCATCTGGCAGTGCCCTAAATATGAAACACACTGTCAGGTGGGCTTCCTTTAAAATTTTCCATACTGGACCTTTAAAATACTGTGTGGAGAAGTTTCTATTTCAACCTCCAACGGCTTTAACCTCATTGTTTGAGTCCACTTGTAAAAAAAAAAACAGATTACACTAGTGATACAAACAAAATAGAGTCTGTGCGTTTAACGCATTGTCATCACCTGATAAGCATAATAAGACATGGGCACAACAAAAGGCCAAAGAGCCAAACGGCCATCAGTGAAAGGACCACTGGATGTTCTCCGCGTCAAGCACAAAGTACCTCTGGGGAGTCATTCTCTACACAGCTGATCTGCTCCAGTCGAGTCTGACAAAGACGCTCCACCCAGTGCTGCACCTTCTCCGACTCCTCCAGGTCTTCCCTCTCCGTTTCAGAAACCTGGCACACAGCCATGCAGCGTCACACAGAAGGAGAGCCTCATTCAATTTCTCCTTCTCAATGATTTGTACGTGGCTCCAAAAGCCCAAAAGCCAGTTCTTTGCAGCCAAGAAGTCCTTTGATACCAGAAAGGTTCCAACCTGTCCCGTCCCGTCATACCTCCTGCACCAGCCGACTGATCTTCAGCTGCTTCTCCCGCTCATACATCTCCTCTTTCTCCTTGGCCAGCTTCAGCTCAAACTCCATCTCCTTCTTGTTCTTCCTCTGCTCCTGCAGTGTGTCCATGTGGGACACCTTCTTCTTTTTTTTCTTCTTGTCTCCTTTCTGAGGAGTTGTTGGTCAAAATAGTGAATGGCAGAAGGGGGGGCAGAGAGAGGGGGCCGAGGGCAGGTGGGGCGACTTTCTACTCCAAAACTTTCTCCTTTTTATTTTTTATTTCTTCATTTATTTTAAAATAATATCATTTTCCATCTTTTAGCACTATACCATTGCTGTAATTATGCAAATTTCCCCAATGTGGGATTAATAAAGGCGTTCTATTCTATTATTTTCTATTCTAAAACAACACACGGTAATGCAGATAAATCTCTACACTGAGCAAACAAGCAACCTGAACCGTGAGATCTGAGCTTTTCATTGCAGCCACACCACACTGGACACCACTAACACTGTACCTTGCGGATCGATGGCAACTTCCCTTCATATCGATAAAACCAGCCAAAAGCTACAAATGGAGATAAACGTGGGTCAGTTCCATGGGTAAATTAAACACTGCACTCCAGTGCACTATACATTTTTTTTTCTTCAAAAAAAAAAGCCCAAAGGATACAGCAGCTGAAAAACAGAGGATGAAAAAGAAAGAAACACTCAAAGAAGACGTGGATGATCCAAGTGACTAAAATTGCAGTGTTTAGTCCAAAGTTTTCTCTCATTTTCGATCTTTGGTTGTCAAAGGAAATCGAGCGCTTGGCCTGGTTTGCATGAACATCGGTGGCCCCGCACTCACTTGTCCGTCCATCTCGTCTTTCCCTGAGGAGGAGCTGCCTCTACCGGCTTAGAGCAGAGGCCACAAAGAGCAACACGCCACACAGGAGATGAAAAAGAGAACAGGAAAGCGTGCATTTACAAAATGGAAGTAAACGAGGTGAAATAATATGTGGAAGCAAAACGGAAGGATTGTGCATTTTCAGCACGAGAAAGAAAATGTCCCATCAAGGGTCCTTACGAGAACTCTTGGACTTTGGTGTTGATGTGCCTTTAATCTCAGGTGGGAGAGGCGATAGGCTTTTTGGAGAACGAGGACTTTTGGGGCTTTTGGGCCTGTTTTTAGCTCCCCAGTCCTCCTCCCAGTCTTGGTTGTTCTTTCTCTCCAGAGCTTCAATCCTTCAAGAGGAGAACGACATCAGGATTGATTCTAATGAACTCAAAAACACAACATGACACAAAAACACAAAAAAAAAAAAAAAAAAAAAAAACACAACATGATATTTCAACATAAAAAAAACAAATTGAGACCAAACTTAGCTCCATACTTCTCCATCTCCTTCTTGTAACGTTCTTCTTCCTCTGCAGCCTTTTGAGACATCTCCATTTGTCTCCTTAAGACACACAATAAATATGGAAAACAATAATAATTGCATGCATGCACATATACACGCACATGCTGCTTTGTTACGCGTGTGCAAAACACATCCAAAGTGATTTTGCTGGTTGTACCGAAGTGCCAGTCTTACGACACATGGTGTGATGTCAGCTTGTCAATTCACAAAGTCTGACATCACATCAAAGCACGACACACATTGTTAGGAGACGGCCTGAGAGGAGAGATGGCATGGAGGGAAAAATGAAGATGCACTGATGCAACAACTGAGCAATAGAAGCAGAGTTTTTTTCAGAGGGAAATCTTCTCTACTTCTGCACCTGATTTACATGTGAATGTGTATTTGTATAGTTGAGAGAAAGATTAATCTTTGCAAGAAGCATCTTGCAAGAAAACTGGAATGTTAATATTCCTATGGCTTATGAGCCTCAGTTGTGGGTTAACTTCAGTGTGTAGTTGCTGCCAGAAAGTCAAATTCAGACGTCATAACAGATGGTGGCATTGTCAGGGTCCACACTGGCAGCTAAATATTGATAGGAAGCATCTGTGAAAAGACATGGGAGCCTATTGTTAAAATGTCATTCCTGTCAGGCAGATTCCCTGAAAGAACTTGCTCCAGTTAGTAGAAGCCTCTTCACTGGGTCCTTTCCTCTTCAGGTCAAGAATAAAATAAATCCCCAACTGGACATATTGTGCAAAAGTGAATGATTTAAGAGCTGAATAACAACATCAAGAACCAAATTAGACATGCTTATTTGAAGGCAAGGTTCTAGTGTCATATTCTGTTTTCCCCTGGTATATAACCATGGAGAAGCAGCTGGCACCTTTTCCTCGACAGAAGAAGTAAAGACTTGTTTTGTGTTGTTCACTCACTGCCGCTCCTTCTCCTGCTGCTCCTTGATGATTTTGTTTGTCTCCAGCGCCACCCTCTTCTGGTGCATCAGCTCTTGCCTCTCCAGCTCCCGCCGAGCCTCCAGCGCCAGACGTTCATCATCGCTCATGAACAGCTCGCTGCCCTAGGTGACGGAGGAAAGTAGTGAGAAAAAGAGGAAAACATGGCAAACAGCGCATTTCATGGATCTTATTGAACCTTTTTGGCACACACAGACTTCAATCACTTCTCTGGAGTTGACTGAATTTAGTGTCTATTGTCAAATCTTAGTGTAAAGACAGACGGATTATTGCTCTGCAGATAGCTCAGCAAGATCAGAGGTTTTTCTTTGATAATTAAGGAAACGCGCAAATCTGTTTGAATTTATTATTTCTTTGGAGCATCGTGCTGTATAAACCCTGCGGAGTGTGAAGTGTTTTTCAGCTCCTTATTGGGCAGAATAAGCAGCCACTTCAGAGGAGGTCTTTTGTATCCAAATAATGATGATAATATAATAATAATAATAATAATAATAATAATAATAATAATAATAATAATAATAATAATAGACTCATGACATTGTGCCATATGATATAATTTTTCTGCATGGAATTGAGACATGGCTATGTACATTATTATTCAGATGATCCTCTATTAAATATAATGATTTTGCTTGCACTTACTGCTCCCGTCAGCACAGTAATAGTCAGACTCCTGCTGCTCTTCAGGACTCTCACAGCCTGAAACATAAGAATAAAAAGGGCCAAACACAGAGAAAAGGAGAAGTGTTAGAGTGTTGACAGTGAAAATGTTCTCCCTTTCCTGCTGGTGTTACAAAGATGACTACGTTTAGTGATCACAGAAAAAAGTATCTGTTAGAATGGATTTACACCCATCCACAGGGACAATTAGAGTTCTGTGTATGGGCTTGCAATAAAACAGAGATGTTTCTCTATGTACTAATCAAAGGCCTTTCAAAACCAAAACTCACCTCTTTGTGGTCCACGTTGGTGAAATCAACACCATTCACTTCCACTATCTGATCTCCAATCTGTATTTCAAGGAGAAAATTAAAAAAAAAAGAACATAATGGAGCTCAGAGTCTGTGGTGCAGAGAACTTGATGGAGGAATTCATCTCGTTTCAAGCATTCACCTCTAGTCCAACTTCAGCAGACAGAGATCCTGGTTTGACGTTACTGATGTAGATGCCAGGCTTCTGGGTTGGACCACTGCTGATGCTGATTCCAACACCCATGGTGCCCACCAGGCTAAGAAAAACCTTCTTCTCCTTGATTTCTTTGCCTCCAATGGATGCCAAGCCGGCAACGCTGCTCTTTTTTTCCTGTGTCACCATGTCACAGGAAAACATGCAAAATGAAACAGAGCCTGTCAGTGTTATCAGATGGGAGGCAGCTTTGGAAATTAAAATATATACATAAGTAAAATTGTTTCTTACTCCTGACTCAGACACAAATAGATCCACAAACTGCCATTTGAGGGGCTCATCTGATGAGCTGCAGACAAAGATACAAACAAGTAAAACATACGCACATTCCCATGATGGCATTTTAAACAGAACTTGATGATCAACCAACCTTTTCGCAGGGATCATTCCCACATCTGCACAGACAGAAGAACATTTTTTTTTTTAATTAAACCAATGCTGCTAAATAAAACTGAGTTTAATTCAGAGAAACCTTGCTGCCTTAATGATGTGAGTTGACCTACGTCGGACTTTGAGGGACACAATCTTTTTGGTCTTGATGAGGTTGATGACCTCCTCGTGGATGCAGGAGGAGATGGAGTATCCATTGATGCGCACAATCTCGTCACCAACCTATTAATCAACAAAGGATGCTTCATTACAGACGACACCTTCACTGTGAATATATCTTTCCAGATGACTGATTTGCTGCATCAAAATGTCACGGTAATATTGGCTGAATTTATGATCCATAGAGTGATATTCTAATCCGTCAAATCCATCCACGTGTTTGTATGCTGCTACGGAAAATCATGTCCTGCAGGAGTAAGAAACGGGACAAACACTGACTGATCAAGGCCATCCTGCAGTCTCTGCATGTTCTATGGTTTGGAAAGCAATGCTTTAATATGGAGTCTCCTTTAGATTAGGATTTATATAACATTTAACATTTGATTATTGGGAAGAAACGTGTGCTGCATGCTTCATTTTAATCAAGGTTTTTGATCAAACACAATAGCTCAGGACCAATCTAGAACGTCCAGTGCAATGATACAAAAATCCAAGTGCTTAGCTCCCCCTTGTGGTGCCAGCTATTTTTACTGACTGAAGGATAAAATCACCAGACCATGACTTCATACAGAGATATTTTATACTTTCATAATAAAAGAAAAAATACAATTAAAGTGAATTATTTCATGCTTTCGCTTTGTGCATTTAAAAAAAAAAAAGTTTAGTTAGAATTGAACAACCTAGATCAGTTATCTAATGACAGCAGTTCATTAAGAAATAAAAATTCACTGCAATTAAGTATGAATTATTCTAGATGTAGATTGTTTTTTATCAAAAAACATGAAAAAAACAAGAATTTACAGTAAATTGTGAATGTAATAAAGACAAAACATTACCATATGTACATACCTGAAGGCCAACATTCCAAGCTTGACTGTCTTTGACAATCTGAGATATGTAGAGGCCACAGCCAAACTCCAGCCCCCCTCGAACGCTCAGACCCAGGCCTTCACGATGCGTCCGATCCAA
This sequence comes from Nelusetta ayraudi, assembly GCF_046127955.1. NCBI lineage: Eukaryota > Metazoa > Chordata > Actinopteri > Tetraodontiformes > Monacanthidae > Nelusetta > Nelusetta ayraudi. Next base: position 6,606,493 of record NW_027466103.1, on the reverse strand, counting down.
ACGAACCTCCTTCAGCTTTCTGCTCGAACGGTACAAAGACACAGGGGGGTGTTAAAGAGAGGAAGAAAAAAAAAAGTTGGGAAATGTGCAAACATGGAGTGTGAGCAGACGTCACCACTACAAGCAGTACTCACCTTGACCTCTTGGGGGTGAGCAGGTCGTACTCCACCTGGTGTTTGAGTGGGATGAGAGGTCGGATGGCATCGAACAGCGGCAAGCGCTTCGGTTCGTTGATGACCAGCTTCAGGTCGCCGACGAGTACGGGTAGATCCATCGCCCTGAGAGACGAGGCAAGCAAGAACAAACACTGCTTGATAACACAAAAACATAAAAGCAATTTACATTTAGATTTAGAAATGCTTCTTGGAAATGAAGCTTGAATACATGCAAAGAAGAACACAGCCATCATATGACTTTAATAATTCTAATGGTTCTATGAAAGTAGAGTCAGGGATGCAAAATATTATGCAGAGTTAAAAAAAAAAATATGGACGCTATTTTGTATGGACACAAGTTTATCAACCACAATAACAGTAATGAGAGTTTAGTAAAAGGGACAAAATATAACCAACAACACTATATAGCTTTTAGATGATGAAGTTTGTCAAAGGCACCTAATGGCATCCGAGCATCAGAGTAACAACTACAGTATAAAATCTGTCCCCCGGGGCCTCTCCACCTGAATTATTAACGAGAGCCATTTCAGCTCTGTTTGGGGGATGAATGCAAAAAGGCCTTTTGTGAATACCTGGCCAGGCTTGTCGGCACACAGTGGAAACTGATCAGTGGCTTAACCAGCAGGGACACAGAGCTTTGCCACTGTACAAAGATTAGTTGAAACCTAGACCTGTAGCCCCTGCATGTGTCCCTCAGACCCTGAAACTTGGCTCTTATCACAAAATCTGATGACAGCTCCCAGTTCTGACTGCAGCCCTGAATCAGAAACTGACGACGGATAAAATATTTCAAGTTTGCACAAGTCAGAAGATGTGAGAAACGATTTTGCCTCCACACAACATGAAACAAGATGAATTCACATAAGGTGTGGAAAGTGAGGATTAATGTCACCTTTGATGTTAAATTAATAATAACTTGTCATGTTGACTGTTTTAGTATATCTACACACGCAGGGGCATTATTTCAAAAAGAAAGAAAAGATGATTAAATAAAAGGAAAGCTAACGAAACCAGCAGCATTATGAATCACATAAGACATTAAAATTGTTGATACATTCATGCACAGAGCAAAGAGAACAGAAGAGAAAAATGAAAACTCAGCATCAGAGCTGCGCACTATAACCAAGCTTTAAGGATGGGAACTCACTGGTGGTAAATGCGGAGGACATCGTACAGGTAGTCCTTCTCTGCTTCATTTTCAATAAGCGATTCCACCTGCAGGAAACACACATGTGGTGTCACTCCATGTACACAAGGCAGACACCATCTGCATGATACAAACTGTGGCTCTCTGCTGTGGTCCTGTCCAATGAGGACGTGAGGTCCGCTGTCCCTGCATCAAACCAACCTGGTGGCGGCTCAGCTGCAGCAGAACAGGTTTGAGGAATCGCTTCGGCCAATCGCTGATATAACACATCTTAAATTCCAAAACTCCCTCTCTCGACTTCCAACCTGACCCAAGTTGCTTTGTGGTGGTTCTAAGTATTAAAGTAGAAGCAGCGCTGTAGGAACAGGCGCCTTGGAGTAGAGCAGGTGCAGCAGTGAGTCCCTCTATCACCATTAAACCACTGGGAGGAAATAATGGCAGTGGAGCTGAGGAGGGACGGCTGCGGGAAGGTCAGCAGTGTCATCTTACATCTCACGACAACAATGGAGGCGAACACTCACATCATACACATACATTGTCATGCTCACATACAGCACACACAGGTATGCATTCTTTGTCTTATATTCATACTAAAAATATGCCCAGTCAGTGGTGTGCTTGTCTGTGTGTGTGTGTGTGTGTGTGTGTGTGTGTGTGTGTGTGTGTGTATGAGTGAGTGAGTGAGTGAGTGAGTGAGTGAGTGTTAATGACCGCCATAAAGGCACTCCTGCAGCTGGAAGCAGCAGACTTTGGCACCATAAACCAGTAATGCAAAAAGACTTTGCTCAGTCAGAAACAAATGTTAAAACCTCAACAGGCAAATCTAAAAAATATTGCTTTTAAATTCATGTCTCTCTCACGGACACACAACAAAACACTGGGACCAGGGCTAATCAGAACAAAGGAACAAAGCCTGATTGTATCTTTTGGTTCTTCTAATTAAACCTGTAAAATCACCCCATCTCTTCTGCCTGGCGGCCCATTTCTGACACAGTGCTCATTATCTAATGCCACGATGGCCTTTGAGAGGCCCTGCAGTATGGGACTCTGCCCAGTGCGTGCTGCACAGACGGCTGTGTGCCTGCTCGAAACAGAAAAACACTTTGGACATATCAGGTTCCATTCCTTTTGTTCTCTCAATGTCAGCGCTATTTATTGAGTGTGCAATGAGTGCATACCAGCCACTAAACATGGCAAAATTTGATTTAAAAAAAGAAATGTCAATGTGTTGACTGAAACCAAGGACTGTCACTGTATGATGCCCGTCGTGGGATAGAATGTCCAACAACACAGCTGTGTAACATGTTTGGCTAATTATAAAGATGACCAAACTAAAATGACTCCTAAAACTCACGACATCGGGACCTGCCATCTGTTTGTATTGGTTCAAGACTCAGATGTTTTTATGTGTATACTTATAAATAAAATAATAATAATAAAAAAAAAAAAACTTGAAGTATTCAGGCTTTGGTTGCTATTTTGTTTTTCGTGATGTTGTCGGTAAGGCCAACTGCTTTCCATTTACAAGAAGGAGTCACCTGCGCCACTGAGGAGACAGGTAAAGTCTAACGCTTTTGAAAAATGATTTACCACATATCCGACCTGAACACACAGATATGAATAATGTTTAAATCTTACCTTGTGCCTAAATTCGCGAGCAACCTTTCGCTCCATCGCTGAGACAAACGCCGAAAAGATGATCCACTGTAGGCGAAGTTAGACAGGAAAAGAGGGGCATCAAGGCAGCAACACTAAAACGACTGTATCCGGTCAACACTTTCATCGTAAAGTTACGAATAAACAGTTTGAATATGTGCATTTTACAAACACAATTCTGACGATTTTGACGACTATTCCAGGAATATTACTTTACCAATTGCCTAACTTATAATGATATAACCTTTGTTGGTGTTATCATCTGGTTTACTTTGTAATATTTTACTTTGAAATAGTAACCTTTTGACGTTTAATTGCCATTACAATGACACAAGTTTCAAATTTACGAGTTCCACCGGCAATGTTAATTAATTACTATACAAAAGTTACATTTAAAAAAAAAACAAAACGTTCTATTGTGCTAGATGAACATTCACTTACCTCTTTGCTCTCGCAGATGACAATTCAAAGATGTCTCGATGTCGCTTGCGCAACATCGCCCTCTACCGTCAGACCTCGATATGTCATAGATTTCAATGTGACGCCGGATGTGGCGCTGGTGAGCAAACTTAACTCTGCCGTTAGTTAAAGTTACCACGAAGAAGAAGAGGAGCCGTAAACTTCCGGAATTCAAAAGGTTGAGAACTAACACTCACGGTTGAGCACTGTTACTGCTGGCAACCAAGATCTGTAAGTTTATCAATGATAATAATTGGGGGAAAATGTATGAAATGATTCTTACTCCATAGATAATTCTAAATTTGAAGTCGTTATTCATTGCTTTTTGTTAATTCTTAGTCATTTCGGAGATAAAGTTCCACCATTAATCACTTCAAAGATGTAGAATACTGTTGTTGTTGTTGTTGTTGTTTAAGTTTCGCAACAGTCAAACCAACCAACTTGTTTCTAATTGACTGCTGTATGGTTTATTTTAATGTACAAGCCATTATATTTGTCCTGAGTCGGACGTCTATAGCTTGAGTGCAGCGAATCCCGCTAACAGTGGCGCCGAGAAGTACCTGCCATGGTACACACTACGTCTGTGTAACTCTTCGATTTCATCTACCCAAATTAATGTCCTATCGAGTGTTTCTGTTAGGTTTACTCACTGTTATGATTTATTTAACAGTTTTATGTACTGATGAGTCTAGAATAGAATAAGAAATAGAATAGAAATGCAGTATTTCTTGTGAATGCGTCTTTGAGATATACGGATGAGACAACACACCTGAGGTATTACAACTGACACAGCCATGAGGGCTGTCAACAGAGTTGTGTGATTTATTTTTTAATAGTGTTTATTTTGTTGGCGTGTACATCAGGTTGAAAATCCAGTTTCATGAATTTAATGTTTGTTGCTTGGCAGCTGCACATGGACATTTGTCTTTGTTGCCCCATTTTCAATAATACTGTGGACTGATTTGGTTTTTGCCTTGTGAAAACTTCGTATTTTTCTGTTTTGTCAGCTTTCTGTGTTGGAATGGGATCTCCCACAAAGACACCAAGAAGGTATGATCTTTTCTCAGAGGGATCACATAATCAGCATCCGTTCCTAAATTACTGTTGAAAATGTCCTCTCGCTCCAGTTATGTAATCAGTACTTGACAGGCCATTATATTATCCCACAGGGCCAGCAGTCTTAACCGTGGTCGAACCCCTGTTGGAGAACTTGAGTCACCACTCCCTCCTGTCCAGGAGCGACTGGCATATTTGTGTCCCTCCAGAGAACTCCTGGAGTTTTACAGGGAGAAGATTGCCCAGTATGATGAGGAACATGAAGAACTTCTGCAGACATTGGAGAAGTACAGAGCAGTCACAGATGACCAGGTTAGCCACACATACGAGTCTAATATGGTTTAATAAGTGCACTGAAGTATATTTTCTGGGGTAACCAAAGCATCATAACCAATGTCCTTCCAGCATAAGCTCCAGTGTGAACTACGCCTGCGTGAAGAGGAAATTGCAGAGCTGCAAAATGCACTGAGTGATATGCAGGTGTACCTTTTCCAGGAGAGAGAGCAATCATTGCGACTTTACGCAGAAAATGACAGATTAAAGATCAGGTTAGTGTAACTGCAGTGCAAGTTCACTGATTGTAGACTAATTTTACAGAATGAGGAAAACACCTGTGTGTGTGTGTGTGTTTACTGTTGCATAGAGAATTGGAAGACAGAAAGAAGATCCAGAAACTTCTGACTCTGGTTGGTCCAGAGGAAGATGACATGACATATTTGCATCGAGAACCTCCACATAAGGTACACATTTTAATTTTTTGAATTTTAAATGTAAGTTTTATTTAACGGTTTACACATTCTTTGGGTCTATCAGCTGTTTAAGCTGCTTCCCGAAAACTTAAGCATGAGCAGGGTGATGTTTTGTTATCATTCTTCTCCCCATTGTCTTGTTTTTCAACATGAATCAAATTTGGAGAACATGACTATTTTTCTATTTTCAATTCATTCTGTTCTGATTGAAAATGCTAAAAAGAAATATAGTTATTTAAAGATATTCACAAAATTTATGATGTTTTTGCACTTATGTCTCAGGTCACTATTGCACAGAAGAACAGTGTAATCACGCAGGAAGAACATCTCAGTATCAGAGGAACAAAGCCGAGGCTTGCCGGGACCAAGAAAGGTTGGATTTCACCTTACTACAGCTGTTATTTTGTCATACGGATAATATCAGTGCAGTTATGTCTTTGTTAACAGCAAATGCAGACTGAGAGTTGTGAGGTTTTTGCAAAAACCCAAAGATAGGTAGTGGTTTTTGATCAATGTTTTGATTTTCTGGTGCTTGAAACAGAAGATAGCAGAAGACAAGTTCCATCAGACGGTGCAAATGCAGAGAGCCTAGAAAAATACAAGAGTGATAACCGGTCATTGCTACTACAGGTGAGTAAGTGGGTCTTTCTAAATTCAGAAATGGAGATTACTGTGCTCTTGTTAATCCTTATTTGTCCTTAGTGCAGTCAGTTAATCAAGGTTTTGTCTCTTCATGTACAGGTTGAGGCCTTGCAAGCTCAATTGCAAGAACAGACCCGTTTGGCCAAAGAGCAGGTTGAATCTCTGCTTGATGACAGAAACATTAAGTCAGAGGAGGCACAAGCACAGCGGCTCCACGATCAGAAGCGAATGGCATCTCTGACTGACAAGTAAATCTCCATTTTTAACTGTTAACTACTGTGGGATACAATGTAGCTTAGTTTATCTTGAAGCTCTGAAGCACTTTTTAAAAAAAAATAATCTTACATGTTACCTTTTGTCAGTCAGTTTTAGACTGAGCTCATAGTTTTCCTCTCATTTGACACATCAGGCTGGAGCGAACCCAGAACCTATTGTATGAGAGTACGAAAGACTTTTTAAAGCTGAAGTTTGACACGCGCTCTCAGGAGAAGAGTTGGATGTCCGAAAAAGATCGGCTGCTGAGAGAACTCGAGTCCGACCACAAAGGGAAGAGGAAAGCTGGATCTGCCAGCACACCACTAGGGCGAACACAGAGGCTCAGCAGGAGCACCTCCATGCTTCCACCCGATCCTCAGCCAGAGGCTCAGCACGCACGGAAAGAGGAACTGAAGGTACAATTTAAAAACAAAAAAGTTATGTTGTTTTTTTTCTCTCTCCAAAATCCAAGTTTATTTACTCTGGCAATGGTCAAGTATAGTGAGAAACTCTTATTTAAATTTCTACTAGAAACAGCGTAAAACAAATCAATGATGGTTGATGCTCACTCCTGGTAACAAATACCAGGCAGCCATGTTGTATTTGCACTAAAATAGCAAGATAAGGGAATAAGTGTACCACATACTACTTTTCTTTTTTTGGTTGCTAGACTTTATTGCTTAACAAGACTATTGTTCCCATCAGGTGCTGCAGGACAAGCTGAAACAATCTCACCGTCTGGCCGAGATGTACAGGGAGCAGTGTATTAGTTTGGAGTCAGAGTTGGCCAAGATCAAAGAGGAGGGGGACTTTAGCAGGGAAATATTTCAGGTATCACTGACTGATCTCAATGTGTTAAAATCACCTGACACATTTCTGACTATGTGTTATGCAGTGTTTCTTGAAATCATTTACATTTTAAATGACCAGGAGCGATCCGACAAGATGACCAAGCGCCTTCAGCTCATGACTCAGCGCTACAAGGCACTGGAAAAGAGGAGAGCCATGGAAGTGGAGGGCTACAAAACAGATCTAAAAAACCTCAGAGAGAAATTCAAAGATATAGAAAAACAAATTATTAAGGTAAAGATAAAACTTTTGCTGTTGTTTTCTTGTAGTGTAAAGATTTATTATGTTTATTGTAACATTTATCATTAGGTCTTTGTTCCAAACCTAGCCGTAAACATTTTGGGATTAACAAATCCTAAATTAGCATAGTTGAAAGTTATTCAAATTTCACTTTCCATACCACTCTAATCAATGCAAAAAAATAAATGAGTTAAATCTGTTTTTCCATAAATCCTCTTCTTCAGGCAACCTTGAATATTGGGCCTAATCAGGACTTGGCCATTTTGCATGAAGTACGTGAGACCAACGTCAGAACAAAGAAGGTTCAGGGTGAGCTGATGGCACTGAAGGCAAAAATCTATGGACTGGAAAATGAGCTAAAGTTCAGCTGAAAAATGGAATAACTCATCTGCAAGAAACTAGAGTTTATCATAGTTTTAGTTTTGCTGATTTCTTTTGTGTGTGTGTGAATGAACTTTTTTTTACCTACTTTTTAATAATAAAGATGTTTGTTATAACAAAGTGAAAAAGAATCTCGCTATTTTGGGCTTGTTGGGTTTTCTCTTTTTTTCTCAGCAGTATTGCTATTTCTGAAAAGGAACAAAACTGACAGTTATTCAGCATTTACAAATCTTTCTAGTTTTCAATCTAAACAACGAAGAATTGAGCAAAGGGTCATAAATGAGAAAATTTGGGTAGAGTTAACGGAGGATCCAAAAAATGGAAACTATAAACTAACAGAAGAGGAGACAACATAATACAGAATAATAATAGGTTAAAAGAGATGTGATTTTGACGGACAATGAAAGCAGAATGCAATACTAATTATTTTTTAGCACTTCAAATTCAAAACTATAATCAAAGGAATAATCAGCTCTGTAGTATCAGCAGAGGTTAATACCACACGTCACACGCACAATTCCAATAAATCAGTTACAGTCAAGGTTTCGTTTGTTCAGAAGGGCCGGTCGCTGTTTCCGGCGCTCCTCCCGGAAGTTCTTTTATGTACGCGTGCAGCCTTGCGCATGCGCTGTACTGCTGTGCACGGACTTTCCTCAGTTATTGTACTGTACGACTGAAGCTGTAACAACATGACGAGATAGTGGAAAAACCAAACTTATTGACGGTCAACGCGTCTATTTTGGCAGAACCTGCGACCTTCAGTGACTGTTAGTGCGACTGAGACTGTGCGACCGTATCGGGGTGTGTTGTGTCCGTCCCAAGTGCCTGGAGTCATGCAGAGGATCCGATCCCTGAGAACCGGCTGGCAGCTGCTCAAGTCGCAATACGAGCGAGCAGCAAAACACCTCGACTCGGCGCCTTTCAGTCCACGATCGTACAGCCGCGTAAGTTGGTGTTTGTGTAAAGTGCAGAAAAGTATATACTTCCCGAAGTTATTGTTGTTGTTATTATCTGCTGCTTCTGTGTTAAAGGGCAAACACGTGTCATCATTCAGTAAGAGGCGCATCTAACGCCGCACCAAGTGTGTTCACAACATAGTAACAGTTGGATGGTTAATTATAAGACTTGTTATTACCATCAACTTCAGTCACTGTATTTGCAACTTTACTACAGGTGACACTCCAGAGGTGTTTTGGAGAGTGAGATGAGGGTTCACTAAATATTTTAGGGAGAATTTTAGTAGTTCTGAAATGCTGCAAGATGCTACATAGCTTGATTTTGAAATAGTGAACAGAAAAACACACCTATCAAATCAAGTCAATTAAAAATTGCTTGGTTGTTGTTTTTTTTTGTTGTTGTTGTTTTTTCAAAATTGAAGTGAAAAGGTTATGAGATCACAGTGTATCGGTTTAGATATAAATTATTACTAATATATCATGGCGCCATTTCAAAAACAGTAGAGAAATGAAGCAAAATAGAGATGGAGGATGACTGGATAATAGAAACTCTCTAAGGTTCTAATGGAGAAAAGCAACATCAGCATTCAGCCATTGCAATCTAAATATTCAATGTTTCTACTTGTGTAACTCTTGTCTTTTGGAAAATATTGCTCATTGTTCGTGAACTATGTCGCAGCAGCGAAATCAAAGACAGATTAAAGACAAAAGAATATAACACGAGAGAAATTGAGTTCTTGTTTTGCATGAAATGCGAGACTAAAAAAAAATAATTAAAGTGAAAGTAAAAGTGGTGTCTAGACTTGACACCAAATGGTACTGAGCTGTAGAGCTGAGACTTTTCATCGGTCACAGCACAATACAGAAACTTGTTAGATTGTTGGCAGGTCAGTTTCTCACGTACCTCACTATGATCGCTGCCTCAACAATCACATCATTTTCACTGTGCACGTTGGAAGGCTTTCCCACTTGTGAAAACATCTGCTTTCACGAAAATGGTCAGTCTCTGTACATGTGTGTTGGTAAACTCCAATGCAAAATCCCATTTCTGCTGTCGTATATGCCTAATGTCTTTGCCGTGTCAATCCTCCCTCAGTGGGCTAGAGCCAGTGCTGCTGAGTCTATTGCCTACTGTGCAGAAAGCTGCTGTTTTCATGTGAAATTGGTAGGAGAACTGATCTAGGTATAGGATAATGAAGGGGTGGGCAAATTTTTTTGACTGGTGGGCCACAAAATTCTAAAATTTGTATGGCCCCCGGGCCGTAGTTTGCCCACGCCAGGAATAGTGCATGCAAATCCATGTTCAATGAGTACCATATAATACATATTCGACATGTAAATTTCTGCTGCTGGTTTTGTCTCCCAGAAGTTGTCACAGCAAGTTAATGAACGAGCTTGTGTCTTCACGCTGCTCAGTGCTCTCTCCTCTGTGGCCCAGGTCTCTCCTCAGGGCCCCAACTCTTTCGGGCTCCTCTTTGACATCGATGGCGTGCTGGTGCGAGGCAGAACCCCGATCCCTGCAGCCAAGCAGTGTTTTAGAAACCTGGTGGACAGCAGTGGGAAGTACAAGGTGCCCGTGGTGTTTGTCACCAACGCTGGAAACTGCATGAGGCAAGCCAAAGCTGAGCATTTGTCTGACATGCTCGATGTGGAGGTAAATTGTCGACGTCACACGGCAAACCCACACGTTGTCTTAGATTTTTGTTTGAGTTATGCCTCTTTTGACTTTATCTTAGGTGTCTCCAGACCAGGTCATGCTGTCCCATAGTCCTTTGAGAATGTTTACCAAGTTCCATAAAATGCGCGTGCTGGTGTCAGGACAGGGTCCAGTGGAAGAGGTCGCTCACAAGTATCCTGTCTAGGGACTTTGTTTGATCTCTCTCTCTCTCTCCTTCTCCCTCTCTCTCTCCCTCTCCCTCCCTCTCTCTCTCTCTCTCTCTCTCTCTCTCTCTCTCTCTCTCTCTCTCGACCTTTGCATGTTCTATTTAATCAGTGAGTTTTTGCCAAGTTATCAGTGTTTAATATTTGTACTCTTTGTTTCCTTTACTGCCTGGTTGCCTCGTTGAGGCTCCGTCACGGTTTCCACAGCTGCTCACAGTTACAGAAATTCATCATTTGTGCCTTAAATAAAACTGAAGAGAAAATGGTGGTTTACTGAACGTAATCATTGGTTCTTTGATAACCGAGTGAGGTGTTTCACGATTGGAATTGCTCTCGCGCGCCAATGACACAACCTCTGTCCATGACAGACAGGTCAAACAGTGCCTGGGGCCCGCCCCCACAGAGTACCATCGTGAAACACAGAATGAAGTTAGAAAAATTATAATTTTCCACCTATTCCACACTATTTGTTTTCTCTTTATCCATACTTGTAATTCAGCTTATTTCTATGTGTAATTTGACTTTAACTACCAATCCTACAGCCTGGGTTTTCAGGATGTTGTTACTATAGATATGCTCAGAGAGGCCTATCCTGTTCTAGATGTTGTGGATCATAACAGAAGACCCAAAGACAGCGTGAGTACTGCCAATTTTACTTCTGAATATACATGCATACACAGTGCTCTCGGAAATATTGTTACATCTGTGTGTATCCTACAGGTTCCTCCCACTAAAGGCTTGCGGCCCATAGATGGTAAGTTTCCTCACAGAATGACCCACAAGCAATTCTTACAGCACTCACACACGTCGGATTCATTCAGCACCCATTTGCTCCAACAGCTGTCATCTTATTCGGCGAACCGATCAGATGGGAGACCAACTTCCAGCTTATTGTAGACGTGCTGCTGACCAATGGGAACCCAGACAATGACTGGAGTTCTCAACGGTACCCTCACATCCCTGTTCTGGCCTGTAACATGGACCTGCTCTGGATGGCCGAGGCCAAGAATCCCAGGTGATTTGTTTGTGCGATTGGAAAGGTCTTTGAATGTGACCTGTCGCGGTGTTATTACACCACTACGGATTTTTGTCTCGTAGGTTCGGGCACGGCATGTTCCTGGTGTGCTTGGAGAGTTTGTACAAGAAGATCACAGGCCGTGAGCTGAAGTACGAGGCTCTGATTGGTAAACCCAGCGTGGTGACGTACAACTATGCTGAGCTGCTGGTCAAGCAGCAGGCCGAGAGCCTCGGCTGGACCAGCCCTGTGAAGAGGCTGTATGCTATCGGGTAAACCATGGTGTCAACACCGGAGCGTGGCTCCAGCAGCGTTGATCGTCACATACTTCTGTTACTACTCTTTAATGCATTGCAGTACTTTTGACATGGTAGTGACCACAATTGCACACTACTACCTTTTTCCCCTCGCCGGTGGTTTTTGTTAAACCAGCTTGTTCAAACAAATACTTTTTTTTTTAAATGGTAAAATGCAATCAGACAATAAAGACAGCCAAGGCAACAGTTTGCCACACATAAACAGAATGCACATCACAACAGTGGCCTTATTCAAATGTGATAACATAGATACAAGCACGTTAGTTAACTCCCCACCAATGCGGTACTAGTTTTAACTAGAACGCTAATGCTACATCAACAATGTGGCTCTTCATTTTTTGTATACATCCCAGCGTTGGCACACTACTCACTTTAAATATTAGGCCTAGAGTGAAAGCAGATGGCCGCCCTGCTGAGTCGGGGTCTGCTCAAGGTTTCTTCCCACTGGGGAGTTTTTCCTGCCCTCTGTCGCTTCATGCTTTCTCTTTGATTGAGCAGAGCGCTTGTAGATGCCTCCGAGACCAATTTAGTGTTTTATGAAGACAGGTTCATTGATCAAAAAGCAGAAAAGTTTGAAATTTGGAACACAGTTTGTTTCAGCATTATTATTTGACACAAATTCAACCTAAAGCCTGATTTTCTGTGGAAGTTGTGTCCTAAAAACCTGTTTTTTCCTGCTTCTGTCTTACCAGAGATAACCCAATGGCTGACATCTACGGCGCCAACCTCTACAACCGCTACCTTCAGACATCTCAACGTGCCAAAGCCCAAATGCAGGCCAAGGGCGGCGCACACGCTTCAGATCCTCCGGCGGATTCAGTTGATGGCGTCCATCAAATGACCTCAACAGAACTCGGAGGAGGTTCCAACGTGTTCGAGACATCAGAGGAGCTCCCTGGGGGATGCAGCTCCATCCTGGTGTGCACCGGCGTGTACAGCAGGGACCAGCAGGAGCTGCCCTCTGACCCCAATCAGACTGTCACTGAGCAGCGCATCTTCCACGGTCACAGGGACTTCCGCTTCGACCCCAGCCTCACGCAGCCTTCCTTTGTGGTGGAGGACGTGAAGGAGGCTGTGGAGCTGGTGTTTCAACAGGAAGGTTGGCCTCTAGAGTAGGATCAACTCCATCAACTCGCCTCACTGCTCTTGTATGCCTGCAAGAGTCCCAAACTGCAACTAGAGAGAGTTTCTCTGCTGTCCGTTCTATTAATGTCTGCCTGGAATGGTCGGAGGGAAAATGTAGCGGTCGCAGACATTTGTGGTGCAGTGCCAAACCATGTGATGCGAAAAGCAATTCCAACTAAGTTTAGATGATAAATGTTCAAAGGTTAAATTAAGTCCGTGATGGTACGGTAGTGTTTCAGCTGTTTGTTTTTTTTTTTTTCAGTGTTTTCGTTTTGATGCCTCCATTTACTTTATGTGCAGCAAAAAGTCAAAGACTCTGGTTTGACTGAGGGTTTACACGACAGCAAGACTCTTCAGATAGATATTGATTTTAAACTTTACACTTGGCACACGCAGGTCTTCACTGATGCAGTTCTGCCGTTTGTTTTCCCCCATCATCATATTTTGTTGTCCTTTTTACGCAAGGTGAAAGTTCAACAAGCACAAGTACTACAAATACTGGCAAGATCAAGTCACCATTTCATCATGTAGTAACCTGCCACTTTAGATTCAGACCTCAGTTCGCAGCAAGATTGTTTCCTTAAGAATGGTTTAAAACTCTTAGACTAACACTGCAGTTTATGATGGTGCTTATTTTTATGTCACATAATTTTAGGCAAGGTCATATTGTGAAAGTTTGGGGTTAGTGTGTTTTAAAGATCAATTACGGTACACTTGTAGCAGCAGTAAATAACCAGCACTGGTTTATTATATATGTGTAATATGTACATACAATAAGGAACTCTGGTAACGGACTTTAAAGCCATAATGTAAGACATGACAGACGCACAACATTGCTTGTCAAGTCAACTTTATAACAGTCTTCTAACAGAATCGGTGTGCTTTGTGATAGATCACAGTCAGCTGCTGGCTTCCTCAGCCAAACGGTACAAAATACATTTTTATAGGCAAATGCCACCAAAACATGTGCTGCTCACACTAAAATGTGTACAAATAAAACATGAACATATACAACAACTAGATTCACACAGTCCTCAGTGAATGACCTGGTCGGGAAAATGTTGCAGACACTTCAGCCTTCCATCAAGGTTTTCTCAGAAGTATTTTACAGTGTACTTGGCGTGTCAGTCAGCTCAGCACCCGCACTTCTTATCTGAGGACGCAGCGCCGTGGATGGGTTGGGAGCTGTTGCTCAAGATCAGCGGAGGAGAGTCTCGAATGGCCTCGTCTGTGGTGTTCATGCCGTTGCGAGCCAGCAGCTCCCGGGCCATGAGGACGAAGGCGGCGTCCACATTCTGAGCCTCCTTGGCTGAGGTTTCCAAGGAGGCCAGCACGTTGTTGTTTTCTGCCAGAGTGCAGGCGTCCTCGAACAAGACCTGCCTCTGGGCTTCCAGGTCCGACTTATTACCTGCAGTGAAGAAAGTAAGAAGCGCTGATGTCATTTTGGAAGTAGGAAGTCAACACAGGCCAACATTTTAATTAGAAAAAACCCCAAAAAGTATTAAAAAAAAATAATAATCCTGGACATCTTAAGGGAAATTATTTGTGTTGTTCACAAGATAGATAATATGGGATTTTTTAAAGGATTAATAACGGTTAACGGTTAGTGTTCAAAATCTGAAAAAACAGTTAATAGTGATAAGATTTCTAACATTTTATTAAATGTTTAATGTGTGAAGGGTGCATCTTAAGCTAATGTGCTGCAAATGTTTTATTGCATTATGTTGGGAGTGTGGAAATCTTCCTGCGTCACTTCCCCACAGAGACAAATCAATCAACTTCCTGAAACCAAGTAAACTAATAGGCAGAGAGGTTGAAATCCCAAAAATCTAGTTGCAATTTGTGAATCATGACTGGTTTTCATGTTATTCGAGTATGACAAACATTCAAGCAACATTTTTGCTTACCAATGACGATGATCACCACACTGGCAGCTCCCAACTGCTCCACCTCCCTGATCCACTGGGGCACAGATTCAAACGTGCTGCGGCGCGTGATGTCGTAGGCGACTATGGCCCCGTGTGCACTGCGGTAGTAGCTCTGAGTGATAGTGCGGAAACGCTCCTGTCCCGCTGTGTCCCACACCTGCATCTGCAGCAGGATAATGAGCGTGAACAACTCTACTGAGCAACTACCATTTTGAATGTGTTGAGCCAGGCTTTGTGCTCTCAAGTACGCATGCAGTTAACACGTCAACACACCCAGAAAACAAACACACAATTCCAAAAGTTGCTCACACACACTCCTCTTTCTCCAAAACAGTAAGTGGAACAAGCATGGCCCCAGAGAAGGTACGGTACACAACTGTGTTACATAAACAGGCTTTTTTTGTGAGACTAGTTGAAAAACAATCTGCACTCGGCAAATGTATGTGTGAAGATCTAAGAAATGAAATAAAAATGATAATATATGACCTACCTTGACTTTTTTGCCATCAATGTCCAGGGTGCGGACACTAAAATCTACCCCAATTGTGTTTTGCTGCTTCTCCACGAAAATGCCAGACTTAAAGCTCTGAACGACGCAGGTCTTTCCCACGTTTGAGTCCCCAACCAGGATGATTTTGAATAGAAAGTCAAAAGAGTCATCAATCTCCGGCCCAGCGGACTGCATGGTGTTGGGAAAAATACATACAAAGAAAAAGACGCTGAGGCCAAACGCTAGATCCAGGACTTCTTGTGTCTTGACGTAACAGAACTGGTTCCTTGCAAGTTGTGTCAATAAAAACTAGAGTCTATTTACAGAAACAGTGGTCATATCCGTGTCAGGAAAAAAGGACAAATCGGGTTTCTACAAGTTGCAGAGTAGCTTTTCATCTGGGTTCATCTAATGCATATGTATACAGTATACACAATCTTACTTTTAACATCCTGGTTCAATTCCAATGGGTGACATTTTGTGCTCCTTCAGATTTCAATACGTAACAAAAAAATCCACAATGATCTCATTTTGAAACGATAAATTCCACAGCAAGTAGAAAATCACCATTTAGAAGTCGTCCACACTCGCAGTCAATATTGAAATAACTTGCTGAACATAAGTGAGCCTATTTTGCCCTTTGGACTATCACTCCTCCCGTGTGACACACCTCTCCCACCTGCTATTATAAATCCTGGACAACTATAGCCCCACCTCTTACCTGGCGTGGAAGGAGTGTTCTCAAATTACCAGCCCACTTGCTCCACTGCATCATGGGACGTTGACTTTTTTTTCCTGCTGTTTCTTAACCAGAACTCCACAGCTGAAAAATTCAGAAATTACAAATGAAGCACCATAGTGAGTAAAAAAAAAAAAATCAGACCAATTGTGTCTGAATGCACTCATTTACAACAAGCTATGACATTAGTCACTTTCCCCTTTAAATGCTATAACTTATTTACGAAAAGTCAAACGCTGAATGCTCCTGAACACAACAGCAAGTCTTTGATGACGGCAGGCTTCACAGAACACAGACTTCATACCTTCTGTAATGGGCTCTCTTTTAGCACATCGCAAACACTTGATGTCTTAATTTTTTTAACAGTTTAATATTGGTTCAAGAATATTTTCTTTCCCTCAGTACATTTAGCCCCACTGCTGAGTACTGTCAACCAACACGTTCCACAGCAGACAACCACAGTAATGAGATCAGCGCCGAATTAGGCAAAGTAAAACACAGCTGACAATTTAAGAGGTGTAACTTAAGGCTGGTTACTCTAAAATACAATATAGCTTAAATCTTGTTACCTCGCACTGCATGTATTGGTATCGCAGCGAAATGTTCACAGAGAATGAGCAGAATGAATGTGAATCAGCGTCTCTCTCCCTCTCCCTCTCTCTCTCACCACCCCCTCACTCGTGTCTGTCGTCATCTCGGCCCACACAAGAACAAGGCACAGCTGGACGCAGAACAATGTGTGAGTGTGAGGGGCACTTGACCAAGCAGTTGGGGGGCTGTGCTATCTTTGGCTGCGACCAGCAACCCGCCATCTTTCAAGCATGTGTGGCTGATGCCTCATCAAAAGCAGTGGCTGGCCAGCCACTTAGTGGTGACACCAGCGACGTGCACAGAGGAGGCCTCCACATTTCCAAACTAAAGATTGGAGTTTAAAGGCTGGAACAAACATGACAACATGGTGGTTTTAGGTGGACATTGCAGTTTTATGACAGAAATGTGTAAAAACAACGCAACAGAGCCATGATTGAGTTAAAAAAAAAAAAATAATTCTTTGAGAACGCAGATTGCTTAACAGCAAAAACACTGTACAAAAGAAACCACAACCCAAAATACAAACAGGGTTGCATCTCTGAGTGACCACAGCGAGCTTGGGAAAACTAATACCGGTATGATTCAGCAGAGTCTCTGTTCAAAAACTGTGGTGGTGAATCTTGATGAAATGAGTCTTTCAGTCCGTCTTACAGTCGCAGGGCTCGGACTTGTGTGTCACCTCCAAGGAACCGGATGCACAGCTCCACTCGTGTAGTTTCTTATTCTGAAAGCTGCGCTAGAACTTTGCTGGTGTTTAGTTTTTTTCTGTGACTTTGTACACGACGAAGCACTCTTGGGATTTTCCTGAGGCGGTGTGTGAATCGGTTTCCAGGGTATCGGATTGCAGAAGCTGGGTGATGGATAGAATTTGTCATATGGTCCTAATATTGGGAGAGGGGAAAGGGGGGGGGGGGGAGATCAGTCAGTAATAAGAAATGTAAAGTGGCAACATTACCATGCTTGATGTTAAAACTTTTTTTAATTGCCATCATTCGTCAATGCATAATATTCTACATTCAATTGAATAAAATCTTAGAAATTATTAATTAATGTTTCGTCCAAATGAAAGATATCATTTTTCTAAATTTCAACTAACGTGTGTTTATGAATCGTTCTTTTCCCAGTCTAGTTATATTCATTGCACCACTGTAGTCAACATGAGCCCATTCTCAAACTGCAATCACCATTTAAATAGAACCTGTTGGCCTGTGGAATGTTACAAGCTCTTGTCCTGATTTGCGTGACACAAAATTTATATTTTCAGTAATATAGGGACACTTAAATAACATATATAGATACACACATATACACACACAGTCAAAAACAATCATTAAATTATACTAAATGTTATTATATTTAAATACACATTAGCTTGAATAGCTAATCATTCCAAAGTAGCAAAAAAAAAATGAACATACTTGCTGGGTCAAAGTTAGTTTGGGGACTGGCTCTTCTTTTATCATTAGCTTTTGTCAGCCATTCTTGGAATTTCTCCTCTGCCCTCTGGTGGCACTTTTTTTCCTGCTCCTCCTTTAGGGCGGCTTTTTCCTGTTAAGAATATTTATATATATATATATATATATATATATATATATATATATATATATATATATATATATATATATATATATATATATATATATATAAAAAAAACTTTAGTACAAAAATGTCATTTTTAAAAGCAGAGTAAAACTAAATAATACATGAAACAAAAAGAAGGACGGGCAGATGGACATACCTTCTCTTTTCTTTCCAACTCTGATTTTTCTTGATTCTTCATCTGCAACCACTTTTTATATTTTTGATCAGCTTTCCATTCAGTCTCCATCTGTTTTTCCTTCTGCCTGTGGATCTCCTCCTTTTCTTTGCTCTTTTTTTCTAGCTGCTGATGTTTTTCCTGAAATTGTAGATGGGAGTAAAAATGAAAACTGACTAAGTATTCTAATTTTAAATAACTATTACTGAGTTTAGAAAGCCTGTCTTGTTTACCTGCTCATGTTTCATCTGTAGCCAGTTCTGAATCTTCTCTTCCACGATCATTTTCCTCAGTTTTTGCTCTCTTTCTTCTTGTTCCTTTTTTTCTTTCAGGATATGTTCCTGAGTAAAAGAATACAAAATGTTAACAAGGACAGGGGGAAATTAGAGTGTTTGTACACGTAAAAAGTAAAACAAAACAAAACCGTGGCTTAGAAAGACTCGGTGTGGGATCAAAAGCATCAAATTAGAAAAACAATTGCGATGATCCCACTGAAAATGGACTTTGGCTTGCCTCTTCAGATTTCTTTTCCAATTTAAGACGCTCTTCTTTGGCTTTGTTCACCAGCCACAACTCCCAAGCACTGAGACGAGGTGAACCGACAGACTCCATACTTAAATTAAGCATTCGATCTGAAGGCGTTCTTGGTAGTTCACACCTGCAACAGAAAAATATTTTTCGGCTATATTAATTCCACTGCTACTCCAACCTCATTTAACTGAGTTTGGTGGTCAGAGTAGTAGTAGTAGTAGTAGTAGTAGTAGTAGTAGTAGTAGAGTTTTAAAACAGAAAACTAAATCAAAAGTTACCTGAGGGGGGAAACACTGGATGCAGACATTCTGCTCAGTGAAGGTGAAGCATGTTCATTTGGCACAAACTGTATTTCCTCATCACTGTCACCGCTGTCATAATTGATGGGAGAAAGCTGAGAAAAAGCATCTTCGTTGTCCACAAGGACATCGCAGTCCAAGCCACCGACTCGACGGATATCTGGTCGGTTGCTAATTTTGACAGGGGTTGAGCTGAAGCCAGCGGACGCCGAGGCAGGACAGCTCGGCATTCGACCTCCAGACATCACTAGTCAATGTCTGTTTGGAGGAGCACAACAACAATACATACATCGTTAGCACGTTCCGTGTAATGCTGTTAGGTCACACCATACCTGTAAATTAAGCGGGGTACAGACATACACAACAAGACAGATTCTGAATTTAGGACTAATTCAAAGTAAACAATTTCACTTTGACAGTTTTATAGAGAGGGGTAGCGCTCTAAACAAACTGCTAGCCTGTTGGGCTAGCAGACGTTAACTTTACAACAAAAGCACAACCTTTCATGTTTTTTTTGAAACATTTGCCTTACGTTGTATAGCGCAGCATTTTAAATTAAACATACAAAGGTACATAATGTTTTGGAGGGCTACCTTTTTGTATATTTGAAGATGATCGTTTCCGTCCAGGAAGGTCTTTCAGCAGGCGCTGCAAATGACGTGCTTTCTGAGAGCGTTTCTTCCCATGATACACCGCGGACCAAACCAAACTAGACGCCGTATCCATGGATATGCTTTGGCTTTTATCGCACTTTAAACAGATGCGGGAATATATAGAGAAAATACTACTGCAACCTGTCCAGTCAAACAGATAGGCTGTAATATTTCTTCCCATATGTTTATCTCTGTATGTGTCTCTAAATGCGCCAAAAAATTCTTCGTATCTGGCGAAAAACGTAAAATAAAGTTATACTTGTTTTTAACACATCTAATATTATATAAGCTTTGGTTAATGTCTATTATTTAATTAATTAGTTCATTTTCCATCGGGTTTTTTGTTTTTTTGTTGTTTTTTTTAATTTGTCGTTGTGGTGCAAACACCAGTGCGTTACACGAACGTCTTGCCTCGTGAGTTCTGAGATTCACATGTTAAACAAAACAGTGTCATTGCTGTACAGAAATATATATCCCAACCCGCAAGTTATACATTTGCCAACAAATAAAAAAAGGCAAAGACAATGTTAAAACAGTAAATATCGCAACCAAAAAAAATGGCAGTTAAACCTCGATGCACGAAAGAATCTTTGAAATTGTGGTACAAACTGTTGGGATGTATCGTCGTGGCTGTACGAGGAGGCCGCGGCCTTCGGTGCAATCAGTCAGTCACCCGCCAGAGCTCGAACCTGCATCCACCAATCATAACTGGGCCAAAAAGTTCAGACACCAATTAAATAGGAGCTATGACACAGACCTATTTACATAGAGGAAAGAGTGACCTTCCATGGAAAAAACAATAAAACAGATAAAGGGACAGGTCAGTTTGAAAAGTCAGCTGCTTTAATTATTTGGGTACAACTTCAGATGTTGACTTAGAAAGTTAAGGAATGGGATTAAAAATACTTGGTTTGAGATCCAGGTCAAATTCCAGTTACTTACACGACGATTACCTGGAGGAATGAGAACATTCCCAGATTAAAATAAAAATAAAAATCTACATTTAGACAATACTTCATCCCTTATGTCTACTTCTTTAATACAGGCAAATTATTTAAATCCCAACAGAAATAAAAGCAGAATTCACAGAGATCATTTTCGCATATATCAAAAAAGAATGATGGCCAGCTTGAGAGAAAGGTCATTTCTAGGGTTATAACTGCAACTTGTAACAGTGATTGTCTTTTGGCTAGGAACATGCGTTATTTAAACTCACAATAATGGTGTTTTGTATGTTCTTCAGGTACATCGATTACACCAACAGCTGTTGCCTGTCTGACCCTGCTGAAGTTGGACTGCTGTCACTTCCACTTAACAAGACCACTCTAATTACATGCAGGCATTCAGAAATACTCCCTTTGCTGATGGGCTGCTCTCTCAAAGAGATGAGGCATTTTGCATTTGTTTGCAACTGCCTGCACTTCTAAATTATAATTTAAGGATGCTGTTTTAGTGACTTTACATGTTCTGGATTTGTTATTTAGTTTAATCTTGAAATAAAGTATTTTATTTCTATGTAAACTCTTACATCAAGGTTTAATACCAATGCCTTTGTGGTAGCTGTGGTACTGGAGGTTTTTTCCTCAAAACATTGTTATTGATTATTACATATAATATTCAAACAATACTTAAAATAAGATATAAAGAGACAATTTCACAATTGCAGGGAATAGCAACATGGATATTATCAATGAGGTCAGCATCCTTGTATTTGACATATTTGGCAAAACAATAATAAATTAAAAAAAACATAAAAATGACTAATTCAAGAAAGCAATTTCAGGTGGTGACCAAAAGCTACATTAATGATTTGTACTGTTTTGAATATTCTATCTCCTTATGTAGGTCAGCTTCTCTATTGCGTTCTGTATTTTTTTTTTCTTTTTTTTTTTCACAAAAGTGGCTCAGTTATACATAATAAATGTAAAATGGAAAACTGCACTCAAAAGTGATTGGATAATTGTATAGAGAGAAAAACTTCCATGTCTTTGTTTGATTATCAAAGATAACATTTCTGTCGGAGTCTTGTTGATTATTTAAGAATTAAGAATATTTCTGGGAAAGTCTCCATATTAAAACTATCAAACACTTGCACTATACAATTTTTCCTCATGTGTCAGACACCTTTTAGGGTCAATTCTGTGTTAGATTATTGCACAGGAGGGAGGTCAGTCACCGGCACGTGTACAGTGCTTGTAGGCGTGTCTGCGCAGCTGAAGAAAGTGTGTGATTCAAGTTGTTGCACCTTGTGGTGAAATTCTTGAAGGTTCCAAGCTGAGTGCCCTGATTGGAGTGAGAACTCAGTGTCATCCACTCTACTAACTACACTGTTGCAGCAACCAACTTAGTGGCTCTGTGCAATGGTGGCAGAGGATTTTCAGAGACTGCCGGAGGGCAGAGACCGACCACCTCAACTTCCCAGGACCTTTGGTTGTGACCAGGGACCACGGAGAAGGCCCCGCAAGAAGATCCAGGTCATCATCTGCATGCTGCTTGTGGAGCTGTGTGAGAGATTCACATTCTTTGGGATTGTGTGCAACATGATTCTCTTCTGCACCGTGAAACTGGGCTACAGTAACTGCATGGCTGCAACTGTAAATCTTTGCTTCGTGGGAGCCAGCACCCTGTCCCCTGTACTGGTTGGGTGGTTTGCCGAAACCTTCTTGGGAAGGACCAAGGTGCTATACTTGTGTGCTTTTCTTCATTTCTTTGGTAAGACACAAAGGATCATATATGTTATCTCGTATCATGAATATTAGTATATATCCGTAAATTTAATTATCTTTAAAAAAAAAAAAAATGAACTCATCTCTTTGTCACTTTTGTAAGGGACAGCCATGCTTCCGGTGGTAGCATTCCCTTTTGAGGACTTTTACATGGACAATCATCACCTGATACACCTGTTAGAACCTCGGGAGCAACAGATCCTGTTCTACATGGGTCTCATTGCTGCTGCACTGGGTATTGGTGGCATCCGGGCCATCCTTTGTCCTATGGGAGCTTATAGCCTACAGGGCTACAACCAGCACCAGCTCTTGTCTTTCTTCAACTGGTGGGTTCTTGATACCTTTATCTGTTTAATTATAATCCTCCCCAAGTCTTCCTCAGTCAGCAGGTCAAAACAAACAAAGCAATTTTAATGTCCTAACAATGGGGCTTTGGTGGTGTGGGAGTTATGGTCACGGGTGTGACCATCATTAAAATCAAGACTGACAACCAAAGATAGATTCATGATATTTGGGTCAGTAGTAGTTAAGTTGTAAACCAATTGTGCATCAGTTTCATTCCAGGATATTTATTGATCTGAAGCCTAATTCTTTTAATTTTGTATTCGCGTCCAGGTTCTACTGGTTGGTTAACCTAAATTCGACGATGGTTTTCCTGGGTATTGCCTACATCCAGCAGTCAGTGGCTAAGAATCTGGGTTTCCTTATCCCCTTCACTTCTGTGCTGCTGGCTCTAATAGCCATACACATGACGAGGAACAAACTCACCTATAAACCCAAAAAAGGTAAAATACAAATAAACGAAATAAGCATAAACATGTCACAAAAAATACCATGTAAAAGACTCTCCTGTTTGTATTTGCGTCACAGGTGGATCACTATTGACCACGCTTGGGGTTTTCTTGAATTCTTTCAAAATGTGCTGCCTCCGCCATCGGCACCTGAGTGGAGATGTGACATGCTGGTTGGACCGAGCTAAGGAGAACAACGGTGGTCGTTACAGTGAAACACACGTGGAGAATGTTAAAGTCCTGACCAAGCTCTTCCCTCTTTATTGGCTTCAGCTTCTCTACAGAGCATGTATCACACAGGCAGGTTGCATCATATCACAATCTGAAACTGTGCAAGCTGGATGAGATCAATGTTAAGAGTACTCTCTCTACAGATTCCCTCAGGTTACTACATTCAAACGATGAACTCAAACCTCCACCTCAATGACCTGCTGTTACCGATCGGACTCATGAATGTGATCAGCATCCTACCTGTCCTGCTCTTAGCGCCTGTCATTGAGTGTGTAAAAGCCGGGTTATTCTGCATGGGTAAAACACCCATGGCACCTGCCAAAGTCATCAGTAAGTATTTCTTTCTGCACACACACTCACTAATTTAAACTGAGTTTTAACGTCCTCATCTGGATATTTTTGTCCCCTTTGTTCTTGTGTGCCTACTCCCCCTCTCTTCTCTTTCCTCCTTCTTCCTATTCTACAGCCCTCTCTCTTATTACCCCTCCCTGTATGTCCTTCCCTTGCAGCTTTGGGCCATGCATGTGCCACAGTGTCAGTCCTGGTGGCAGGTTTGTCTGAGCTGCAGAGGAAGTCTTACCCTCTAGTGGAGCAGACTCTGTCTGGGAAAGTTCTGCAAGTGTCGTCCATGCCGTGTTTCAAGCTCAGCCCTCAATACATCCTCCTTGGTGTTGCTGAGGCTCTTGTCACTCCTTCATGTAAGCAGTAGCATTACAACTCCCATTTTATACCCATTTTAAATAATATTTTTGTAAAACTTTGGTTAAGGCAGTGTTTGCGTATTGATATCTCTCAGTGAAATCCACAGTCTGAATAATTTTGCATCACAAAGAAGTACACAAATATTTACCCCTAAACCCTGCTGACTCACTACCATCTCACACTCCTGGTGTCTCCTTATCTTTTACAGGTTCCCTCATATCTTTCCAACTCATCCCCAGCCACATCAGAGGGATTTCATTGCACTTCCTTACCCTGTTCTATGGAGGGGGCTGTTTCCTGGGTGCCTTTTTAATTCAACTGGTGCACCTTCTTTCCGGAGGTAGAGTATACTAACATGCACTGCTGGTAATTCTGGGGCATAACTGGAATAAGTAAGCACTTGCTTTTATAAATCAAGTTTGATATAACCACAGGGATTTGTCATTCCAGGTATTTTCTACCCAAATGTACTACATGAAGGGAACCTGGAGAGCTTCTTTTTCCTGTTGGCTACACTGATGGCTCTAAATACCCTTGTGTGTTGGAGAATCTCTCGCAGGTACAGAGTCATGTCTTGTTGCTCTGAAATATATTGGGATAAGGGGTTGTCAATGAAGCAAGTTTTTTATGTATTGGTTTTTGAAATCATGATAGAGAGCTTAGTGTTTTTTCTTGTTTTTTTTTCTGATGCACTCAGGTACATCGACCTAAGCGTCCAGGGTAAGGCCCTGACCATCAGCCCCCTGACTGAGAAGCTGCAGCAGTACAAGGCCTGTCTGCGCTATTATGACACAGTGGATTATTCATTCACAAAAGCCTCAACTGAATCTATCTCAGATACTCCTCACTGTGAGCTCCAATGTCAGTGGCGCTGGCACTTCTTTTAGTGTCAAATATGATGATTGTAAATATGTTTTTTAAAATATTATAAAGAACTAAAAAAAATAATAAAGAACCCCCTCAAATCCACCACCACCACCCTCTAGCTCTTTGCATTGTCTCCACAGTGACTGGGAAGATGTTTGCGTTTTTTAAAACCAAATTTTAATACTGTACATTTCATAATGGCTCAATAAACTATTGGGACTGTTGTTTCGAACTGTAGTGTTTTATTTGATGACCGGAGAAAAAAAAAAGCAGATTCCATCGTCTTACAGATAAGACATTGTGAAACCCCAATGAGGCTATGCTGTGAGAATTATAGACTTATACCCAGTAGCAACCAAATGCTCTCACAACAGTCTTTAATCTAGGTAACTTCTCATCATTACAGTTGATCAGGATCGCTTCAACTTTGGCCTTTTTGTTCTACCCAACTGCAAAAGTTAACGGCGAAGCTTTTATCTTAAAAACTGTGAATTCACCATGTGTGCTTCAAGTTTAGTTGTGCTGTATCTATGACGAAAATTTGGCAGTATCATTTTCAAAAGTACACGAAAAAGTGAAAGTGCAGTCGAAAGTAAGATCAAAGGAGATGTTTGGAACGCGATATCTCACGAGAGACGACGAGATTTTCCCCAGCCGGTATCCAGGAGACCGAGAAAGGCAGCGTCTCGGTTCCTCCGATGTGTAATGGGGTTTAGCAAACAGCATTTCGCACAGAGACTGGGAGCAGTTTCAGCATGGAGCTACCGGAAGCTGTTCGAAAAGGCCTAGAGGACTTTTCTCGGAATGTTTTATTTGACCAGAGTCGAACTCTCTCCAAGGAACACGGTTCGTCGCTGCCTCACGGTAGGAGACTGGAAGTGCTGCTGCTGTTTTGTTGAAATTAGCACCGAGCTAGCCTGCAAGGAGTCGGCTGCACCCAGTCGTCCGTTTGTAGGTATTTTGGTCCTGATATATGACCATTACTCAAAGCCTTACGCACTGTGTTCTCTGTGTCAAGACAAGCAGGTTTTGTCCAGCCTTCACCTCCAGATGTCTCTGTACTTTAACATGTGGTTCTTCCCCCTGTGGTGGATCAGCGAAAGTGTGATGTTGAACCTGAAGGTGAGGCAGTGCGAGACAGTGTGTCACGCCGTGACAGAGAGACAAGACTTTATTAAGATCAGACCTTTTCTTTCAGTTCACCCAAATCATATAACAAATTATCCTCTCTCTCTCTCTCTCTCTCTCTCTCTCTCTCTCTCTCCCCCCCCTTTTTTTTTCTTTCATCAGTATCCTGCCTTACCAGACTATTACAAGTTCATCTTGGTCACAGTACTCATTCTGATGACTCTGATCGAAGCTATCAGGCTCTTTCTGGGCTATGCTGGAAATCTTCAGGAAAAGGTTACAAATGTATTGACTGTGATGACCACATCCACAATGTATTTTGGTGTAACAATGCATTTGTAACCCGTGTTTTAGGAATGCAAAGCTCACTTTGTTCGACTTTCATTCAAGCTTTTTAATATTATCTTTTGTTTTAATGCAGATGCCAGAATCATGAATATAGTAATTAGCCCTTTTTTTTTTTTTGCATTAATAAATGATTCACACTTACAATGCAAGGACTTTAGAATGCATATACAAAAAAATACTGTGGTTCTTTGTGTCTTTAAGCCTTCTTTTTTTCATTTCTATTGCCATGTACCAGTTTGGAAATGCGTATAAAGTACAATTTAAATCTGGTTTTCATTGTTTGTGTTACAGAGATATTATAGTTATTAAAGTTTTCTTATTATATTGTTTATGTGTGTTGAAGGTCCCAGAGTTGGCTGGATTTTGGTTGCTCAGCATCCTATTGCAGTTTCCACTCATCCTCTTCCAGCTTTTCAACGAGGCCATTCTTATACAGCCCCTGGAGAGAGGCGTCCACATAGTCCTTGCCTTATTAATACTCATTCAGGTAGGAATGCAGGTAGAGGTTTTTTTTCTAATTAAATTAGCTTGTGATTGTCAGTGGGTGAAATATGAATGGTTTTAGTTAACATTTAAACCTTAACCTAACATGTATTTTCTAAATGATCCAGGCTGTCTCTGGCTTTGTGGCGCTGCGGGACATGGTGAGGTACACCCAGAGCCAGTTTCATCTCCGTCAGTATGACTGAGTGCTGGTGCACTGAACACCTGGAACTACCAGGATTTACTCGTATCGAAGTCAAGGACACCTGCTACTTTTTTGTATATCTTGCACAGTGGATACGTTTCCCAAAACAGAAAGATTTGAATGTATTTATATTTGTTTTTTTTTATACATCTTGTGAATTGCTGTTTTTGTAAAGATTGTAATAAATACAATTTACTTTATCAAAAGTTTTAACATTTGTACTTGAGTAAAGAATCAATGTTTTATATTTTGTAAGAAAAATTAGCTCAGGTTTGTAAAATGCAAAATCCTTTTACATGACCTTTAATTAGAAAACACTTTAATACTTGACTTGATGAAACATTGCGCAGTAATTACTTCAATTCCATTAAACATTTGCTGAAGACATTTACATGATAAAACACAATATATTAGTGTCACGTCAATGAGGTGCGAGTTGTATATTGTCCACTGGGGGTCATCCCTTACCAGGGAACGGAATCAATCTGTGATTCCAAGATTATCATTACTTCTCAACAGTGGAGCAGACTGTGACACTCTCGTTCCTTTATTTGGAGCTGAAGTTATTTTAACATTTCTTCTTGAGTGATAAAGTCTGAAAAAATCATCCTGAAGTCTCACTGGGGTGTCCTTATGAGAATGTTGAACCTGTAAGCGCACAAGGTCTGAAGGCCCAGTCAAGGGGGATGAAAGACCCGTGTAGTTTTTTGGAACTGGAAGTTCTTTTTGTAATCTGAGGAGAAGGAAAGAATGCAAACATGAGAGCCATTAGTTAAAAGGCCAAAGGGGGCGAAAAAGCCTTATTGCCTTCTTCATATTTGTCTGCACTGCAAGCTAAACATCCATACATCCATTTTCCATACCCACTTCTCCCGAGCTCAGGGTCACGGGGTCATTGTAAAAATGACAGTTGGGGGACAAAGTGCTCCGGATAAACCCACCGATTTGCTCTCAGGACTCGGCCCCTTGACACAGGCAGGAATAAACTGTTGTGTGACACCGCTGCAGAGCTGTGATCTGTCTGATTCTGCTGCCCAAATGGGAAACGTCTCAACAGTGATAAACCTGATGCACAAAGGACAAATCCAAGAAGAAAAAAGCAGGAGGAGAACTTCATGAACACTGTAAAACATGTCATCCAGGTCAAAACTAAACACCTTTGATAGAAAAAGCATGGTTTTAGGTATGCCAGCCATACCTGAAGATTCCTCTTCCTCCTCAGTGACCCGTAAGGAGTGTCTGTTTTTTAATGTTTGAAGTCTGTTGTTGAACTTGTCATCAGCAAAGCCTGAGAGTAAATGCTTTGTAGCAACATTGTCCGGCATGTCAAGCATTTTGACATGCATTGGTGAGTGAAATCTGCTTAAAAGATATTTAATGACATCTGAGACACATCTGGAACATGGTTGTTGTTGAGCATCATCAGAATGAGTGAAATTGTACCATTGGATTTACCTGTGGTGCCCAGTAAGAGAAGGTAACAGCCCTAAAAGCGAAATAAGAAGGATGAGGATTATTATCATTATTATTATTATTATTATGAAACATGCCCTAATATTTTTGTTTTTGTTCTTCTCAACTATAAGATACCACAAAATACTGAACCAAATTGAGAAAACTTCTACAAAGCTTTCAATAATTAAAAAAAGTTAAAACAGAATTTTAGTTTGGGTGGGGAAAAAACAACAACCCTACGCTGCTGGTTGCACTGGACGACTGCCGGTGGTGGCGCGAGAAGAGCACTGAGGTGCAGCAGCTGAGTGGAGCATCTCCACTGTCCTGTATAAACACCTGGCCCATCTGTGAAAGACAAGCAAATAGGTCATTGCTCCACTGCACTGATGGTTAAAACTACCAGCAACCCATGGCAATATGATCAACTTTAAATCAAATCAAATTTTATTTGTATAGCACCTTTCATACAAGAACATGCAACCCGAGGTGCTGAACAACAATTAAAATAAAATAAGAATAAAGATATTTAAAAAAAAAAAAAAAAAAAAGGGCCTAAAACTTTAGGATGCTTTAGGCTCTTTTCTTTCTTTTTTGTAATTATGGCAAAGTACAATCTGATGGAGTGTGGACACTTTTAGCCCAAAAGAAACATCACCAATGTGAGGAGCCACGGCTGTGTGAGGCCTGAGATGTGAGGAGGCTTTTGCCCTGCAAGGCTGGCGTCTGGCTGGTCTGCCGTCCAATGAGGTGTCCTCAAACACAGAAAACACCATAATATAATGAATCACATCACATCATTTCATATCATGATGAAATAAAGTAAAGCTATATACATTCTGAGTGACTTGACAAAACGTGGCTGGCTGAATCCAAATGTCCAAATATCAACCTCAGATTTGTAAATATTTAGTCTATATCACTGCTGGAGATGCTGGCAGAATGGCGGAATCATTTCTCCTGTGAGCTGTTAAGCATTTGACATGAAATCATGACTCATTTGTGTGTGATTATTCAATCATTTCAAAATGACAAATAGAAATTTGGAGGTTTAGTTCATTGTGGTTCACTGTTCATGGACGCTTGAGCTGCCATATCTTGCAGCTCTGCCACACAGTCACTTGACTGACTGACTGACTGACTGACTGACTGACCAACTGACCTCAACCAGGTGAGTGGTGGGAGGAGGGATCACAGCCTTTCTCACGAGGCCTTTTACCTTCAAAAAAATGAAAGACAGGTGAAGACCAAAAGCGTGGACAAAACGTGTCGATAACTTTATTGACCTTGAACTTTTCTACGTACCCTCCACTTTTTCCTGTGTCGTCCCGCAGTCCTCCCCTCTTGCTCACCCTCTTGGACTGTGTTCTCATCAGTCATGTAGGATTCCTGCTGCGGTCGTTCTCATCAGTGTCATTTAAATTCAACTATTCAGTAGGCTAAGCAGGGTGTGTTCTAAGCCTTTTACATTATGGCTGTCGTTGTTTTGCAGGGCCGTTAGTGTTGCGCTACTCCTCAGTCTCTGTTGTCGCAGCTTGTTCCTCTCTTTGAGGCTCCTCAGGCGTTTCTTTTTCTTCTTCACTGGATTTTCCTGTGAAAGAGAGCAGAGTGATCTGTCGCAAAAATACTTGAAAGAAAAAAAAAGATATATTAAAGCGGAGCAGTTTTATGTTACCGTCTGATGAGCAGGTTTGGGCTGTTGCAGTAAATGTGCAGGCAGTCCATCAGATTCCGAACTGTTTGAACCACTTGTGCTGAGAAAGCAACCAGGAGAACTTGGCAATCAGACTGGATAAAGGTGCGTCGCTTTACATCACTCGGAAAATATATTTGAAATGACTATTTCACCTGGTTTCCAGGTCAGACACAGTGAAGTTATGTTCTGTGCCCACATCTTTGCCCAGTCTCTCTCTGGCCTCTTTTCCAAGCAACACTGCCAGCTCAGACAGACAGTAAGTGACCTGAATTATCAGGAAACAGACATACACAAATCCTATAGGCAAATAATTTATATCTTCTTTGAGCCAGTAGAAACAATCAGTTTAGGACTCATCTCCATTTCTAACACATGATTTCAGGCATCCTGTTAAAGGACCTGATTCTCAAAGCCATCTTATCATGGGATGATCTCATTGAGCGTTGCACATACAAGTTAACACTGGAACTCCATTGGATTAAATGATGATGTAACGGGACCATCGCTATTTTGTGTACCATGTCCGCAAGTGCAGTCATAATATTGCAGGTGAGAGGATGTCTAACGTGCAGTTATTATTGATTTCCTTGTAAATTACAAACGCCGTTTTAGTCAGTTATGATATCATCAGCATCAAGGAGCATTTTTCGTTGCTATTTCTGTTGTTTAATGGCAGTGTTTGGGGGGCAGTGGGCCAACACTTCCAAAGAGTTGATTCACATGCACTAGCACAATAATACAAGCCAGCATTGACAATTAACAAAGGGCTGGAGAACAACACACATAGTTCTGATACTTTCTACTCTCGATGTCAATGTGCCAGTTCTGTAAAACAAACTAATAAGCTGCATTTAGTGTTTCACTCATTCTCAACATGGCTCATTTTCTCTCACCTTTGATGGATCAGGATCACAGTAGTCAAGCAGGGTGTCACAAAAACAATAGCCGATGGATTTTAGGTCTCCTGTGGTAAAATGCGTTCCTTTCCTGTCGCCTAATATAAAGACGCACAATATTGTCCAAGAAACATGTAACAAAGTACACAGAGATAACGCGGTCGTCTCATCTTACCCAATGTGGAGCCTCCGAAGCTGGCCTCCATGGTGTAGCTGTTTTTGATACCAAGTTTCCACATGGTGACCCGACCGGTTCCCTCTTTGCTCTTCTGAACACGGAACTTGCAGCTCTTAAAGGAGAACTAACAAAGAGCATGGCGTTGACCCTTCCAGCAGGTAGCGACAGAGCTCAACGCTGTTTGATTTCGAGCAAGACTTGCATAAGTGAGACTGTTTACCTTATTGCTGGCGTTTTTGCTCATCATCAGTGGAAAGACTCGTTCACGAAGCTTCAGCGCAGCATCGCCCGCAGTGTTACAACCGTACATGAAGACGTTGTTCTTACGGCTGTGTCCGTGAAAGTCACAGTACAGCACTACATCAGTCCCTGCTAACAGTCTGGGGGGGGGAGTGTAATGGAAAAGAAAAGTAATGCAATGGTGTAGTATAATCTTAGGTTTTTACTAGTATCACCTTCTAAGCATGAACAAAAATGTCTGCCCCTCTGAAAAATGAAATACAAAACGCGACTTCATTATACCTACTATACACGACCAGTCAAAAGTTTGGACACACCTGTTTCTTCTTTTTCTTTACTACTTTCTACAATGTAGATAAACACTGAAGACATCAAATAAATATGAAGATATGTGGATTCATGTGGCAAAAGAAAAAAAATGTTAAATACCTAAATATGTTTTGTTATATATATTTTATACGAAGGGAGGCTATTATAGATCATATAAAACTTGTGTGAGTCATTTCACACTTTTTTGTTTAATATGTATTCCATATGTGTTCATTCATAGTTTTGATACCTTGAGTGACAATCTACAATGCAAATAGTCCTGAAAATCAAAGAAAATACATTACATCAGAAAAACTTTGACTGGTAGTGTATGTTTATATACTATATATAGTTCTTTAACTGACTAGGCAAGGAGAAAAATATCAGAGTAAGGAAAGAGTAAACTGTGAGGCAATAATTTACCATGCCTCTAATTTGTCATGACAGACTGAATATTATTACATAATGAATATAATTTGTGTATATTTCTTCAAGGACCCGCCCTGTCCTACCTCTCCACCATGCTTCGGGCGTGCCACACACAGGGAAATGAATCTCTGAGCGATGTCTGGTAATTTCTGTTGAGGTCCCTGCCTGCTAAAGAGCACCGGTAGTTTCCCACTATCACCCCATCTGGATTCAACATGGGCACCACCTGCAGGACCATGAAAACAAAATACAAAAAAAAGATTACAGGACAAATAACACAACAGTGCCACTGGTCTTCCTTTGCTACTGGAGCACCATCACCTTAAAGACAAAAGTGTCCCTGAGTAACTGCGCATCCTCGGAGTCTCCGAGCAGAAAGTCCAGAAAGCCCTCCATCATCCAGGAGCCGTTGGTCTCACCAGGGTGCACCCTGGCTGTCACCACCACAGCCTTCTTGGTCCTGCGCTCCGGTCTGCTCATCCCACGGGACGTTATTGTCAACACATACACAGCATTTCCGGCAAGACTATGGCACAGAACTCTCACGGTGCAATAC
The DNA here is from genome assembly GCF_046127955.1 of Nelusetta ayraudi. NCBI lineage: Eukaryota > Metazoa > Chordata > Actinopteri > Tetraodontiformes > Monacanthidae > Nelusetta > Nelusetta ayraudi. The sequence continues at coordinate 6,573,365 of NW_027466103.1, read as the reverse complement.
GACACGACTGCCGGGTTAGAAGAAATGTTCCTGAGGTAGCGCTGCAGCTGTGAGTAGGTGTACGGGTAGCAGTGGGCCAGGTAGCAGGTGTCTGAGTCGTAGGGAAACTGGAGCGTCCAAGTGAGTGCGTAAAGGGCGGCTGCGTCACTGTTGTTGTCCTTAGCAGCCTGTAAAGAGACATGGTGACTACAAGGCAAAACCGATACCTGCAGTCTTTTACCTAAACAAGTAAGTGGAAACTGGGATTTTAAACTTATAGCATTTAATAGTCTTCATCTGTGGGTAATTCAAAAAGATGCCTTTACTCAGTTTGCAAGCTTGGACATTTCACACAAAAGTGTAAAGAATATTACTGCATAATATTATAGTCATTTTTTTTTTAGCAGAATTTCTATGTGCACTAAAATGCCACCTACCCGATTAGAGTTTCTGTAGTATCTGATGTTTGAGCCGGTGTGTTGCCATCCAATGCCTTTCTCCTGGGCAGCCCTCTCCGAATAGAGGAGGGGTCTCATCCCTTGAGAATACAAGCTGCCTCTCTTCATCAAGTTGGTGATAGTGAAGCGGTAGGCCACACCAGCTTTCATGTTCCGGACCCGGAAATAAAACCACTGCGTGTGCTTTTGGGTGTACATGTCTGTCTGCAGGGTGAGCTCATACTCATGCACACCCCTGACAGAGACAGAGACAGAGAGAGTCATATTATCCTTGTCATAATTTGGTGATTAAAAGCATAGATGGAAAAGTGGAATAACTCAAAACGAGAGACAGGATTTGAAGAAATGGCAGAGAATGAAGCAGTACATGGTTAAAGCACATGGGTACCAGCACAGAAAAAGATATCAGTATATAAGACTTACACTTG